>NC_084564.2:9315000-9335000 GCF_033978685.3 Nerophis lumbriciformis | reverse complement strand
AAATAAAGTGGCAGGCCAAATAAAATGAAGTGGTGGGTGGTGTTAAATGGTGTGGCGTCCACATAAAATAACATGGTGGAACACATAAAGTGGTGTGGCGTCCACATAAAATAACATTGCGAAAGACATAAAATAAAGTGGCGGGCCAAATAAAATGAAGTTCCGGGTGACGTTAAATGGTGTGGCGTCCACATAAAATAACATGGTGGAACACATAAAATGGTGTGGCGTCCTATTGCAATAACATGACGGACAACATAAAACGGTGTGGCGCCCACCATGAAATACCATAGCGGTAAAATGGTGTGGCGTCCACATAAAATAAGATAGTGGAACACATAAAATGGTGTGGTGTCCACCTAAAATAACATGGTGGAACATATAAAATGGTATGGCGTCCACATAAAATAACATGGCGGAACACATAAAATAAATTGGCGGGCCAAATAAAATGAAGTCGTGGGTGACGTTAAATGGTGTGGCTCCCACATAAAATAACATGGTGGAACACATAAAATGGTGTGGCGTCCTATTGCAATAACATGACGGACAACATAAAACGGTGTGGCGCCCACCATGAAATACCATGGCAGCCCACATAAAATGGTGTGGCGTCCACATAAAATAAGATGGTGGAACACATAAAATGGTGTGGTGTCCACCTAAAATAACATGGTGGAACATATAAAATGGTATGGCGTCCACATAAAATAACATGGCGGAACACATGAAATAAATTGGTGAAACACATAAAATAAAGTGGCATGCCAAATAAAATGAAGTTATGGGTGACGTTAAATGGTGTGGCGTCCACCATGAAATACCATGGCGGTAAAAAGGTGTGGCGTCCACATAAAATAACATGGTGGAACACATAAAATGGTGTGGCATCCAAATGCAATAACATGACGGACAACATAAAACGGTGTGGCGTCCACCATGAAATACCATGGCGGACCACATAAAATGGTGTGGCGTCCACATAAAATAACATGGTGGAACACATAAAATGGTGTGGTGTCCACATAAAATAACATGGTGGAACATATAAAATGGTATGTCGTCCACATAAAATAACATGGCGGAACACATAAAATAAATTGGCGGGCCAAATAAAATGAAGTGGTGGGTGACGTTAAATGGTGTGGCTCCCACATAAAATAACATGGTGGAACACATAAAATGGTGTGGCGTCCTATTGCAATAACATGACGGACAACATAAAACGGTGTGGCGCCCACCATGAAATACCATGGCAGCCCACATAAAATGGTGTGGCGTCCACATAAAATAAGATGGTGGAACACATAAAATGGTGTGGTGTCCACCTAAAATAACATGGTGGAACATATAAAATGGTATGGCGTCCACATAAAATAACATGGCGGAACACATGAAATAAATTGGTGAAACACATAAAATAAAGTGGCATGCCAAATAAAATGAAGTTCTGGGTGACGTTAAATGGTGTGGCGTCCACATAAAATAACATGGTGGAACACATAAAATGGTGTGGCGTCCTATTACAATAACATGACGGACAACATAAAACGGTGTGGCGCCCTCCATGAAATACCATGGCCGTAAAATGGTGTGGCGTCCACATAAAATAACATGGTGGAACACATGAAATGGTGTGGCATCCAAATGCAATAACATGACGGACAACATAAAACGGTGTGGCGTCCACCATGAAATACCATGGCGGACCACATAAAATGGTGTGTTGTCCACATAAAATAACATGGTGGAACACATAAAATGGTGTGGCGTCCTATTGCAATAACATGACGGACAACATAAAACGGTGTGGCGCCCAACATGAAATACCATGGCGGTAAAATGGTGTGGTGTCCACATAAAATAACATGGTGGAACACATAAAATGGTGTGGCATCCAAATGCAATAACATGACGGACAACATAAAACGGTGTGGCGTCCACCATGAAATACCATGGCGGACCACATAAAATGGTGTGGCGTCCACATAAAATAACATGGTGGAACACATAAAATGGTGTGGCGTCCTATTGCAATAACATGACGGACAACATAAAACGGTGTGGCGCCCAACATGAAATACCATGGCGGTAAAATGGTGTGGTGTCCACATAAAATAACATGGTGGAACACATAAAATGGTGTGGCATCCAAATGCAATAACATGACGGACAACATAAAACGGTGTGGCGTCCACCATGAAATACCATGGCGGACCACATAAAATGGTGTGGCGTCCACATAAAATAACATGGTGGAACACATAAAATGGTGTGGTGTCCACATAAAATAACATGGTGGAACATATAAAATTGTATGTCGACCACATAAAATAACATGGCGGAACACATAAAATAAATTGGCGGGCCAAATAAAATGAAGTGGTGGGTGACGTTAAATGGTGTGGCGTCCACATAAAATAACATGGTGGAATACATAAAATGGTGTGGCGTCCACATAAAATAACATTGTAGAACACATAAAATGGTGTGGCGTCCACATAAAATAACATGGCGAAACACATAAAATAAAGTGGCGGGCCAAATAAAATGAAGTTCCGGGTGACGTTAAATGGTGTGGCGTCCACATAAAATAACATGGTGGAACACATAAAATGGTGTGGTGTCCTATTGCAATAACATGACGGACAACATAAAACGGTGTGGCGCCCACCATGAAATACCATGGCGGTAAAATGGTGTGGTGTCCACATAAAATAACATGGTGGAACACATAAAATGGTGTGGTGTCCACATAAAATAACATGGTGGAACACATAAAATGGTGTGGCGTCCAAATGCAATAACATGACGAACAACATAAAACGGTGTGGCGTCCACCATGAAATACCATGGCGGACCACATAAAATGGTGTGGCGTCCACATAAAATAACATGGTGGAACACATAAAATGGTGTGGTGTCCACATAAAATAACATGGTGGAACATATAAAATGGTATGTCGTCCACATAAAATAACATGGCGGAACACATAAAATAAATTGGCGGGCCAAATAAAATGAAGTGGTGGGTGACGTTAAATGGTGTGGCGTCCACATAAAATAACATGGTGGAACACATAAAATGGTGTGGCGTCCACATAAAATAACATGGCGGAACACATAAAATGGTGTGGCGTCCACATAAAATAAAGTGCTGGAACACATAAAATGGTGTGGCGTCCACATAAAATAACATGGTAGAACACATAAAATGGTGTGGCGTAAACATAAAATAAGATGGCGGAACACATAAAATGGTGTGGTATCTACATAAAATAACATAGTAGAACACATGAAATGGTGTGGCGTACACATAATATAAGATGGCGGAACACATAAAATGATGTAGCGGGCCAGAATAAATGATGTGGTGGGCGATGCTATATGATGTGGCGGGCACGCACAAAATGGTGTGGCGTCCACATGAAATAAAACGGCAGACAATATAAAATTATGTTATGTAGAAAATCATGGAGGAACAGAAAATGGTGTGGCAAACCATTTAAAATAATGTGGTAAGGCACAAAAAAAAATGTTATGCCGTTTTTATAAAATAACAAGGCGGAACACAAAATAAATTTGCGGGCCAATATAAAATGATGTAGAGGAACACATAAAATGGTGTGGCATCCACATAGAATAACATGGCGGACAATATAAAATAACATGGAAGAACACATAAAATGATGTAGAGGAACAGATCAAATGGTGTGGTGTCCACATAAAGTAACATGGCAGAACAATATGGTATCCCACCATTATCTTTTTCCACCAGCATGAAGTCGTTGCCATGCTTTGTTTTTCCGCCACAAACCCGATGGCCGCTACAAGGTGGAGTCAAGAGCACTAGGACGCGCTGGAGAGTCGCGGGCGTGAAAACCGGTGAAGAGTCGTTGTGGTCCTCTCCATCCAACATGGCGAGTAGGTCCTCCATACCATCACACCTGGGGGGGAAAAAAAAGAGTCCTTTCCAGCTGAGTGGATGACTTTTAAGCGGCGTGCGTGTTTGAAGAGGCTGCTAAGTGTCTGCTGGAAAACATCTCCATTCCTCTTTCCCAACATGTCCTCCTGTCCTTCACGTGGAGATGGACTCTCCTTGATTGTTCTCCTCGGGAAAGGCCACAAATTGAATTGTTTGTTCTTGTGGAGGAGGAGGAGCTTAGTTCATTGTTGGGATTGGACCAACAAAGAGACGTGTTGCAGGTTGGAGATCCTCCCTGAGATTGCTCAGAGGCTGGTGTCACCTTTCCAATGATTGGGAAGTTTGGTGTTTTTGTCTCCATGTTCTTGGGTAAAAAGCTGCAAAGGGTTAGTTTTAGCCCTTTGGTACCTTGGCAGCCTGCTGGTGACAAAACAAACGTATTTTCCTGGACTCTAGAGCGCACCTGTATATGAGACACAGTCTTATATACCGGTCCTGGGCATGACGTTAAAGTGCATGCGGCAGTGGAGGCTCCTCTATGGGGTCTTGGGGCACTAGGAGGTTAACCCCTTTACTACTGTTACCCCAGGTGGCCCTTGGCAAAGGCAGAGTACCTGACTGCCCACTAGCCAGGGATACGGTGAAGACCTCAACGGCGGAGCAGGCATAAGACGGTAGATTTAAGAACTACCACGACGGCAGAAGAATGCTAAAATAATCGACCACACAAAAAAGAAGGCAAAATATTATGAAGCTTAAGTGTGAATATTGCAAGGAAAAAAGGCAAAATTTTACAAGAATAAAAGCCTTTTTACTTTTGCAAAATTCAGATTTAAGATTCCTAAAATGTTGCCTTTTTCTCGTCAAATTAAAACTTTTTTTTGATTATTTTTTCTTTCTCCTTTTTTCGGACTTTAACTTCAAAACAGTTTGCTTTTTTTCCCCTGACAGAATTCTGACTTTATTCTTGTAATATAATATTTTCAGTTTCATGATATTTTGTCTTAATTCTTGTAAAATGATGACTCATCACATTTTTTCCCCCTAAAGTCAACACTTTGTTACCAGGAAAAAAATCTGGATAAAAGTTTTACAAGAAAAAAAATATTACGAGGCTAGTCTTAATATTACAAGTAAAATTATCATAATTTTCAATGAAAAAAAAAAGAAAACGAGTTTGAAGTTGAGTCTGAATATTACAAGTAAAAAAAGACTATTTTACAAGAAAACATTTTCAATATTACGAGACTAAAATAAAATGTTACAAAATTAAATTTTTTCCCCCTAAAGTCAACACTGAATTTTACAAGAATAAAAGCAGAAAAAATACCAGACTAATTAATTTTATAAGAAAAAAATATTATGAGACTAGTCTTAATATTACAAGAAAAAAGATCATAATTTTCAATGAAAAAAAAAGGAAACAAGTTTGAAATTGAGTCTGAATATTACAAGAAAAAAAAGACTATTTTCAAGGAAAAATGTTCAATATGAAAGGATATAAAAATAAAGTTTAAATGTTATGCTAAAAAAATCGACCACACGAGAAAGAAGGCAAAATATTATGAAACTTAAGTGTGAATATTACAAAGAAAAAGCCAGAATTGTACAAAGAAAAAAATATGAGGCTAGTCTTAATATTATTTATTATTATAATATCATTTTCTAAGTAAAAAAGTAAACAAGTTTGAAGTTGAGTCTGAATATTATAAGGAAACTGGGTATTGTTGATAAACGGTTTTCGCCTTTCATAGGAGAGTTTTAACTTGCACTTACAGATGTAGCACCAACTGTAGTTACTGACAGTGGGTTTCTGAAGTGTTCCTGTGCCCATGTGGTGATATCCTTTACACACTGATGTCGCTTGTTGATGCAGTACAGCCTGAGGGATCGAATGTCACAGGCTTAGCTGCGTACGTGCAGTGATTTCTCCAGATTCTCTGAACCCTTTGATGATATTACGGAGCGTAGATGGTGAAATCCCTAAATTCCTTGCAATAGCTGGTTGAGAAAGGTTTTTCTTAAACTGTTCAACAATTTGCTCACGCATTTGTTGACAAAGTGGTGACCCTCGCCCCATCCTTGTTTGTGAATGACTGAGCATTTCATGGAATCTACTTTTATACCCAATCATGGCACCCACCTGTTCTGTATTTGCAAAAAAAAAAAAAAAAGGTTTATCAGTTTGAACATCAAATATGTTGTCTTTGTAGCATATTCAACTGAATATGGGTTGAAAATGATTTGCAAATCATTGTATTCCATTTATATTTACATCTAACACAATTTCCCAACTCATATGGAAATGGGGTTTGTACATACAGCAACATACATTATCAATTTTAGTGATGTAGAAAAGTTACAATTATATCAAATTATCTTCATGGCATGGCCTCTTAACTTCATGTGAGTGATTATGATTGACGACACCTGTTGACTTCTCTGAGTCCATTTAAATAGGGCTCATGTGATGCAGTCATTAGACTCGGTTACAAACGCGACAATGGGAAAGTCAAAGGAACTCAGCACAGATCTGAAAAAAACGAATCATTGACTTGAACAAGTCAGGAAAGAATATACTTAATAAACTATAGAATGGAGTGAGACTAAATTCAAGAGTGTGTATGGTGTGAAACTATGTGAAGCAGTTATCTGTTTAGTGTTACCGGGAGGTGTTGTTCCAAACTGAAAGTCCAAAAGGGCGAGGCAAAAAGGATGTCCGTAAGCAGGCGAAAGATCCAGGGGTGAGAGAGAGAAGCGTCAGAGTACGTGTCCATGCGAGGGGGTCGAGATCCGGGAAGGCAGTCGAGATCCAGGGGGGGGAGTTCAAGGGAGCGAGACGCACAGCTCGAAGCCAAGGCGACGGAAGGAAAACAAGGGGGAAGACAAGGGACAAATCAAGCACGGGGAAGAAACACGAAGAGAGCAAAAGAGAGCATAAAGCTTGTGTCGGCTTACGGTACACCATTGAGAAACTAAGTTCCCGCCAGGATCCTTGGGTCCACTGGTCCTTTATTCAGCTCCCTCTCATCAGGTCCAGGTGCGCTCATTGCAGATTGTCTCCGGCTGCGGCAAACGCGGGGGCGTGTCCTGTGGAGCTCACAGCGGAGCCTCTAGGTCAGGGGTGCTCACACTTTTTCTGCAGGCGAGCTACTTTTCAATTGATCAAGTCGTGGGGATCTACCTCATTCATATATATAATTTATATTTACTTATTTATGAAATATATGTTTTTGTTAACAAGTTAAAGGTGTTTAATGATAATGCAAGCATGTTTAACACATATAGTTAATATTGTTAATACATTAAAGGTGTTTAATGATAATACAAGTATGTTTAATACATATAGTTAATATTGTTAACAACTTAAAGGCGTTTAAAGATAATACAAGCATGTTTAACACATATAGTTAATATTGTTGATAAGTTAAAAGTGTTTAAAGATAATACAAGCATGTTTAACACATATAGTTAATATTGTTGATAAGTTAAAAGTGTATAAAGATAAAACAAGCATGTTTAACACATATAGTTAATATTGTTAACAACTTAAAGGTGGTTAAAGATAATACAAGCATGTTTAACACATATAGTTAATATTGTTAATAAGTTAAAGGTGGTTAAAGATAATACAAGCATGTTTAACACATATAGATTCCTTTCTTTCATGAAGACAAGAATATAAGTTGGTGTATTACCTGATTCTGATGGCTTGCATTGATTATGCAGTGGTGCTGATAAGGTCCGCATTTTCGAATGGAGGAGAAAAAAAGTCCTCCTTTCTGTCCAATACCACATGAAAATGGTTGGTTTTTGCCATCTTATTTATCCAGCTTCCGTACTCCTTTGTATACACTTTACAAGAAATACATTGTCGGCAAACTCCGTAGCTTGCTAGCTTGTGCACGCCAGCTTTCTGAGACTCTTATTTTGGTAGCGCAGGCAGGATGAAGCAGAGCTTTTATTGTGCAACTGTGCAGTCGGTCTTTGGAGTTTTGACGACAGGTACGGCGCCAGAGTCTGTTGAAATAAAGTGTTTCTCGCCTTCCAGTCGGTAATTTTAATGAGCTGGCGGCAGCCAGCGTCATCTCAGAAGACCCTCGGGTGCCGTGAATGTCAATCAAGTGACGAAAGTGACGTCATAGTGAAGATTTATGATCGCTCATTTTTAGGACTATTTTTTTAATGCCTGGCTGGTGATCGACTGACACACCCTCCGAGATCGACCGGTAGATCGCGATCGACGTAATGAGCACCCCTGCTCTAGGTATTGCAGGTAAACTTGCCAAGGGACATGTAAGCAAATATTAACATTGCTGTATGTATACTTTTGACCCAGCACATTTGCTCACATTTTCAGTAGACCCATAATAAATTCATGACTTCATGAAAGTTTTTTGTGACCAACAAGTATGTGCTCCAATCACTCTATCACAACAAAATAAGAATTGCAGAAATTCTTGGAAACTCAATTCAGCCATGACATGATGTTCTTTACAAGTGTATGTCAACTTTTGAGTATGGAATGATTATATCCATGTCCTTTCCTGCCGTCACTATTCCCTAACTCACGTCTGTCAGGTACAAAATCAAGCTGGACTCGGATGAGAGCGTGTATGGTGGACATGGACGGCTGGACCACAACACCGAGTTCTTCACTGAGCCGCAGCCCTTCAAAGGCCGCGCTAATTCCATCCAGGTACGCACGCCGTGTGTTCTCCTCCTCAGCGTGGAAATAAATACGCATGCGAGCTTAAATTGCGCTTCCTTTTACACTGCCACAAAGATGAAGTCGCACTTATGTGTTGCAAGTCAAAGTGAGTCGTCCCACAATGCAATGCACATGTTAGGGCTGGGCGTATCGTTGGAAATGTCGAAAGTTTCGATACCATTATGGGTATTTAATCGCTACTTTACTTGTAATTTCTCTCTTTGTTGCTCACTTAGGCACACATCATCCCTCCCCTCCCTGCCCTGCTCTACACATGTTATTTGTACCCATGTTATAGTAATGGAAGTTTATTTGACTTGTTTTGTTTACATTATAACATTCCAATGTTCTTACATTGTTGCTTTTTTTTTTGTTATTTTGTAACAGTAACTGTTTTCCTAAATTTTAGTATTTACGTTTTTTTTTTATATATACACTATGACATTGTTTTAGATTTAGATATAAACATTTTTTTGCATAAAATAGTTTTCATTAAGTAGTTAGAGGCAAACTCATAAAATTATTCAATGATAATGAGGTTTCAAGTCCAAAGTATATTAGTATATTAAAGTATATATTATTATTACAAATAATAACAATATTATTATTATTGTATATAATATTTAATAGTAATATAATAATAATAATGAATATTAATATATACAATTATTTTATACACAATGTATAATATTAGTTAATATTAATATAATAATTATTTTTTTAATCAATTTTGCTATTTCTATTATTACTAATTTTAATGAACTAATAATGTTTATTAATGGTATTATTTGTGGTTGTTTTGATCATTTATTACAATATTATTATTTTTATAACGATTATAATTTGATAAGGTCCTTTACCAGGCCCTTACTCAAAAAAATTAAGAATCATTAAAAAAGAAAAATACTAAATCCAGATAGTGATCCGGATCAGCCCCAAAATCTATTTAATTGTTCCTTATCCTATTTCTAACATGGTCTTGAAATTTCATGAAAATCCATACATAACTTTTGGAGCTACGTTGCCAAATGACAGACAAACTCTGGCGATTACGTAAACTCCTGGCATAGATAATGATAAGCATATGGTGTCTTGTATGGCAGTGGTCCCCAACCACCGGGCCGTGGACCGATTGGTACCGGGCCGCACAAGAAATAAAAATAAATAATAATTTTTTATTAAATCAACATAAAAAACACAATATATACATTATATATCAATATAAATCAATACAGTCTGCAGGGATACAGTCCGTAAGCACACATGATTGTATTTCTTTATGACAAAAAAATAAATAAAATAATACAAAAATAATACCCCCCCATCCCACCCCCACCCCGGTCCGTGAGACAAATTTTCAAGCGTTGACCGGTCCGCAGCTACGAAAAGGTTGGGGACCACTGTTGTATGGGACTGTTTCTGTCATGTTTTCTGCCAATGCAGCCGAGCGAGCGCTGTTACTAATATTAATAATGATATTGACGATATTGGTTCTAATACGGGGCCAAACGAGGTAACTAGATTCCTTTAAACGAGAACACATCTTTTTTCCTTATTTTATGCATTCTAAATCATCAAATACGGCTCGTAAGAGGTGGCTAATCAACGCTTCGTACTTGTTCATTAAAACGCTGTAGATGCGTCTGTATCACATGTCTTCCTCCCGCCGTACAACAGGCGCTTCCTCCTCCTCCTCCTCTTCCTCCTCCCTCGCCGCCGTCTTTGTTGTTGTTATGACAAGCATAATCAGACCAGAGCGTCAGTGGGGGTGTGAACGCCGCCCACGCCCTTCTATTGAGCAGCTGTTACTTTCACTTGTGTGTGTGTGTTGTGTTTGTGTGGAACCTTTTCATTTCCCTCAGACACAAGCTAATTAGGTACAGTAGCACAGTGGTGCAGGTAAAATCATTCTTCTAGGCGGGGATGACAGGCGGAGGGGGGGGGGGGGGTGAATCTTTGGGTGCCGAACGACTGGATGAAATCCCTGGGGTGATGATTCCATTCAAAATCCATTCTCCATTCAAGCCAATTCTTGCAATGTATTATTTAGGAACTGTTTGAAAACAGGTTGCATGTTAGAGATGGCCTCAAAACATCTTTTTAAACAATAATTCTCATTTTAAAAAATTTACTTTTTTTTTTTTTTAATTAAATTATTTGATTAGAATCTATATTTTATGTATTTATTTATATTATATTTATTTTTGAATTTGTTTAATTTAATTGTATTATTTATTCTTTTTTTTCTTTTTTTTGTTCATTTATCCATCCATCCATTTCCTACCGCTTGTCCCTCTGGGGGTCGCGGGTGGCTGGAGCCTATCCCAGCTGTTTATTTTATTTTTTTTAAATCGAAAACATTTTATTATTTTTTTCATGTAAATGTAAAAGTTATGAATGGATGAATAAGATGAATCGATTTTTTTGTTGCACCCTACTGACCAAGGAAGTAACTAAGTAAGAGTATAGTTACTTTAGAGCATGGGTGTCAAACTCTGGCCCGCGGGCCAAATTTGGCCCGTGAGGTGATATCAAATTAACACTAGAGTTGGCCCGCCGATTATATACAGCGGCGGTGCCGCGGTACACCGCTAATTCTCATACTTGCCAAACCTCCCGGGAGACTCCCAAATTTCAGTGCCCCTCCCGAGAATTGTAACGTTCCCTTTTCGTCCAGTGCAACGACTTGTGGCCCAGTTACATATGTGCGACTTTGGCACGCACACACACGTGAATGCAATGCATACTTGATCTTCAGCGATACAGGTTACACTGAGGGTGGCCGTATAAACAACTTTAACACTGTTACAAATATGCGCCACACTGTGAACCCGCACCAAACAAGAATGTCAAACACATTTCGGGAGAACATCCGCACCGTAACAAAACATAAACACAACAGAAGAAATACCCAGAACCCTTTGCAGCACTAACTCTTCCGGGACGCTACAAGGGGTGTGTGTGGAGGGGGGTTTGGAGGTAGCGGGGGTGTATATTGTAGCGTCCCGGAAGAGTTAGTGCTGCAAAGGGTTCTGGGTATTTGTTCTGTTGTGTTTATGTTGTGCTGCGGTGCGGATGTTCTCCCGTAATGTGTTTGTCATTCTTGTTTGGTGTGGATTCACAGTGTGGCGTATATTTCTAACAATGTTAAAGTTGCTTATACGGCCACCCTCAGTGTAAACTGTATCGCTGTTGATGAAGTATGCTTTGCATTTACGTGAGTGTGCGTACAGGAGCCGCTCATATCTTGTGACTGGGTGGGCACGTTGTTAGAATGGATGAAAAGCGGACGTGACGTCAGCTCGTAGAGGACGTTAAAAGCAGTGCCTGTAAGGCACGCCCCCAAGACTGTGGAATACGAGAAATAATGTCTGATGAACACCTTCGTTCGATAATGAAGGTTGCCTCAGCTCAAAGCCTGAGCCCCGACATTAATGAACTATCATCCAAGAAAAGATGGCAGGTATCTGCCTTGGGCACATCAGATTAGATCAGTGTGTGGCAAACTGAGCATTTTAAAGTACAGAATGGTTGGTTTATTCATTATTTTATTTTCAAATTTATTAGCCTGTGGAAAAAGTTAATGTTGATATTTACCTCAGAAGGCTGCAAACAGAAAAGAGGCATTCAAATTTTATTTAAATTGTATTTGATATGCCATTGATATTATTTAATTATTATTATTATTATCATTTGAAACTCGATTTTGCATGTCACTATAAAGTTATATAATATTTAATGCAAAACTTGTTTGGGTCCCTATTAAAAGGTTAATTTGTTCAACCTTGGCCCGCAGCTTTGTTCAGTTTTAAATTTTGGCCCACTCTGTATTTGAGTTTGACACCCCTGCTTTAAACTTATGTAAACAACACATTACTGAAATAACTAAGTAAGAGTATAGTTAGCTAGCTAAACGTATGTAAACAACACATTACTGAAGTAACTAAGTAAGAGTATAGTTATCTAGCTAAACTTATGTAAACAACACATTACTGAAGTAACTAAGTAAGAGTATAGTTATCTAGCTAAACGTATGTAAACAACACATTACTGTAGTAACTAAGTAAGAGTATAGTTAGCTAGCTAAATGTATGTAAACAACACATTACTGAAGTAACTAAATAAGAGTATAGTTAGTTAGCTAAACGTATGTAAACAACACATTACTGAAGTAACTAAGTAAGAGTATAGTTAGCTAGCTAAACTTATGTAAACAACACATTACTGAAATAACTAAGTAAGAGTATAGTTAGCTAGCTAAACTTATGTAAACAACACATTACTCTGAAGTACCTAAGTAAGCGTATAGTTAGCTAGCTAAACATATGTAAACAACACCTTACTGAAATAACAAAGTAAGAGTATTGTTAGCTAGCTTAATGTATGTAAACAACACATTACTGAAGTAACTAAGTAAGAGTATAGTTAGCTAACTAAATGTATGTAAACACATTACTGAAGTAAAAGCTAGCTAAATGTATGTAAACAACACATTACTGAACTAACTAAGGAAGAGTATAGTTAGCTAGCTAAATGTATGTAAACAAGACATTACTGAAATAACTATGTAAGAGTATAGTTAGCTAGCTAAACTTGTGTAAACACATTACTGAAGTACCTAAGTAAGAGTATAGTTAGCTAGGTAAACGTATGTAAACAACACATTACTGAATTGACTAAGTAAGAGTATAGTTAGCTAGCTAAACCCATGTAAACAACACATTACTGTAGTAACTAAGTAAGACTACAGTTAGGTAGCTAAATGTATGTAAACAACACATTACTGAAATAACTAAATAAGAGTATAGTTAGCTAGTTAAACTTAGTAAACAACATATCACTGTAGTAACTAAGTAAGAGTATAGCTAGCTAGCTAAACGTATGTAAACAACACATTACTGAACTAACTAAGAGTATAGTTAGCTAGCTAAATGTATGTAAACAACACATTACTGAAGTAAAAGCCAGCTAAATGTATGTAAACAACACATTACTGAACTAACTAAGGAAGAGTATAGTTAGCTAGCTAAACGTATGTAAACAACACATTACTGAAGTACCTAAATAAGAGTATAGTTAGCTACCTAAACGTATGTAAACAACACATTACTAATTTGACTAAGTAAGAGTATAGTTAGCTAGCTAAACCTATGTAAACAACACATTAATGAAGTAACTAAGTAAGAGTAGAGTTAGCTAGCTAAACTTATGTAAACAACACATTACTGTAGTAACTAAGTAAGACTAGAGTTAGGTAGCTTAATGTATGTAAACAACACATTACTGAAATAACTAAATAAGAGTATAGTTAGTTAAACTTAGTAAACAACACATTACTGTAGTAACTAAGTAAGAGTATAGTTAGCTAGCTAAACGTATGTAAACAACACATTACTGAAGTAACTAAGTAAGAGTATAGTTAACTAGCTAAACGTATGTAAACAACACATTACTGAAGTAACTAAGTAAGAGTATAGTTAGCTAGCTAAATGTATGTAAACAACACATTACTGTTCGAGCCACTAAGCTATTGAATGACACAAGTTTAACCTACACAATAAGTATTTCTTGTTGAATATTTCACTGTTTGTGCAATAAGTACTTTATGTTCAACAGCACCCCGATATTAATGTTCATATCTTTACATCTTTTCCGTCATGTTGTAAAGAGAAATGATACGATGCATCACACAGTAAATGTATGCGGGTCACACACACACACACACACACACACGCACACACACACACACACACACACACACACACACACACACACACACACACACACGCACACACAATAGCGGCACGTGTGCAGATTGCATGGCTCTCCTTGGTTCTCCCGGGCGTGTCTGCAGGGAAATCTAAGGGCGTTTTATGTCTGCTGGCTCGGCGAGAATGCCAGATGAGGAATGTCGCCGGTGTCTCTCGGCCTGCAAAGCATGCTGGGAATATCAAGGAGATTGATCAAGGAGCCTATTAGCTGCACTCTGTTCTAAATATAAATAGCAGGTACTCTCCAAGTCACATGACACCTAACAACTGTTTTATTGCGTGCAGCAGCACGTTGTTAAGGAACAATGTTGCACCCGCCAACATGACTACTTTTACTTCCCGCTTCTGAAAAATGTATAAATAAGTCTAAAAGAGACACCATTTTCCCGTTAATTTGGTGTGACAAAAGACATTTTTTACAAATATTTTATTAATAATAAATAATGTAATATACACGGCTCTTGTACTTGTTATCATCACAGTCGATGTTTGTATCGATCCACCCATTTGTTTACATTGAGGAGCACTAGCTACACTGCAAAAAGTCAGTGTTCAAAAACAAGGGAGAAAAAAATACAAAAATTAGAGGTATTTTATTTGAACAAAGCAAAATTATCTGCCAATAGAACAAGAACATTTGGCTTGTCAAGACTTTCCAAAACAAGTACAATTAGCTAATCGCAATGAACCCAAAAATACCTTAAAATAAGTATATTCTCACTAATAACAAGTTCACTTTTCTTGGTAGGAAAAAAAAGACCTTTTTGCTCAATATGTTGACAAATATTCTTAAATGAAGTAAATGCTAGTGCCATTATCTTGACATAATGATATGCGCTCGGTATAATAATTTTTTTTTCATGCTTGAAGTAAGAAATTATTACTTTAAGAAAGTAGTTTTATACTTGTGAGTGTTAATCTTAAGGCCCAAGCTGTTTGTTTACATGTTTTTTTTTTATTCCTCTTTGCTATTTGGGCTTATTGGACCCTAATTAGAATAAAAACTAAGAATCATCTTTTTATATGATGTACTTAGTCCATAAGTACACAAATGTGTATTTCATGTGTATCCATCCATCCATCCATTTTCTACCGCTTATTCCCTTTGGGGTCGCGGGGGGCGCTGGAGCCTATCTCAGCTACAATCGGGCGGAAGGCGGGGTACACCCTGGACAAGTCGCCACCTCATCGCAGTCACATCCACACACTAGGGCCAATTTAGTGTTGCCAATCAACTTATCCCCAGGTGTAATTCTTATTTTCACACTTTTTTTTCTCCAAATTCCATTGTATGTTATACTCTTCTGACACCACCAGGTGGCAGTGTAAGTGTCCACATAAGTGGTCATAAGACCCCAATTCAGTAGTGTACACGATTTTGTAAATAAGAGCTAAAAGGTGCTGTCCACGCATGTGGCCACTAAGCCTTTAGAGTTAATGACACAGCTTTGCATCAGTTGATATTCTAGTTTCAAGCATGTTTTACTCAATATAGGTCATCAAATCTCAGCAACAAGTTGTAATATCTTACTGAGATCATTTAGGACCAAAACCCTTAAAACAAGTAAAACACTATAACATAAAATCTGCTTAGTGCGAAGAATTATCTTATCAGACAGAAAATAAGCAAATATCACCCTTATTTGACATATTTAATGTTACTTAGATTTCAGTTTTTGCAGTGAAGCGGTTAGCTATTGTATCCTCCTACGGTGTGTAGTGAAACATGTTTACCTATTCCTCGTCCTCCAGTGATAATGCTACTTGTAAGAAACTGACTTTATTTGTCGCCAGGGAGGAGAGGATTAGTGATTTAGAAGTTGCTAAAACACTGTGGAGGGACGTTAGCCGCGAGCTAGCTATGTTTTAAAGCACCGCTTGCTTCAATGTTTATACACTGCGAAAACTGAAATCTAAGTGAGATTAAATATCTCAAATAAGGGTGATATTTGCTTATTTTCTTATTATATATTATATTATTATTATAATTATATTATATAATTATTATAATTATTATTATAATTGCTTATTATTGATTATATCAATATATCAGTATATATAATATACTGTACATATATTATGTAAATATTACGTATATATGTTATATTTTATATCGCTATATTTAGTCTATTTATACCTGCATTGTCCTTTCCATCCTTACACTTTCCATCATCGTAACTGAGCTACTGTGTGGAACAATTAAAGTTTGTCTAAGTCTAAGTCTATTTTCTGTCTGATAAGATAATTCTTGTCACTAAGCAGATTTTATGTTAGAGTCTTTTGCTTGTTTTAAGTGTTTTGGTCTTAAATGATCTCAGTAAGCTATTACAGCTTGTTGCTGAGATTTGATGACCTATATTGAGTAAAACATGCTTGAAACTAGAATATCAACTGTTGCAAAGCTGTGTCATCAACACTCACAAGTATAAAACTACTTTTTTAAAGTAATAATTTCTTATTTCAAGCATGAAAAAAAAATCATGACTTTGACACAATTGTGTCTCATAATTAAAACAGATGACAGCCAAATGGACTTTGCTGTTTTATTTTCAATGAAACAATAGAAAATAGGTACTCCTATAGTAGTACAGTTGGCACAGTACAGCAAACTGACAGTTAATATTTAAACATTTCTAACAATTTTGAACAGAAATAGTTCATGCACATTCAGATAAATTCTTCAAAATTACAATTAAAAACATCTTGGCCGGGGGCCGGGCTGTATATATGTGAACTAATTGACTGAAAGAGCACGCACTTGGCGCGATGATGTCATGTTATCCATGGAAAAATGCATTTTTAGACAAAATGATTTACCTGAGCGGCTAGGAGACCCCGAGAGTAACAAGCGGTTGCTTTTCCATTAAGAACAATAAATTAGTTTTTAGTATAAGTTTGCTGGTTTCAAGAAATGTAATGCCGAGTGCATATCATTATGTCAAGATAATGGCACAGCATTTAATTCATTTAAGAATATTTTTCAACATATTGAGCAAAAAGTTCTCTTTTTTTTCTACCAAGAAAAGTGCACTTGTTATTAGTGAGAATATACTTATTTTAAGGTATTTTTGGGTTCATTGAAGTTAGCTAATTTTACTTGTTTTGGAAAGTCTTGACAAGCCAAATGTTCTTGTTCTATTGGCAGATAATTTTGCTTAGTTCAAATAAAATACCACTAATTTTTGTGATTTTTTTTTCTTGTTTTTGAACACTGACTTTTCATAATAATAATAATGATAATAGATTTATTTGTAAAAAAAAAAAAAAAAAAAAGAAGCACTTTACATTGAGTAAACAACCTCAAAGTGCTACAGTGTATTTAAAAATAAAAATAAAAACTAGAACAGCCAAATAGCTAAAACTAGTATGCATATATATTTTTTTTTTAAAAGGCTTTTTTTAAAAAGAAGGGTTTCTAAGCCTTTTTTAAAAGCATCCACAGTCTGTGGAACGCTCTCCCTGACCACCTGAGGGTACCACAGACTGTGGATACTTTTAAAAAAGGCTTAAAAACCCTTCTTTTTTTAAAAGCCTTTTTTAAAAATATATGCATACTAGTTTTAGCTATTTGGCTGTTCTAGTTTTTATTTGTATTTTTTTTTTTTATTATCTTTTTATTTATTTGTTTTTTTAATACACTGTAGCACTTTGAGGTTGTTTACTCAATGTAAAGTGCAGTCAGTGAAGAAAAAAAATTATTAATAAGCCGCATCATTTGTTAAGCCGCAGGGTAACGGCTTAAAGTCCAGGATTTACGGTAATTAGTAGGAGTTTGAATCTTTGGCCACCGAACGATTTGATTCCATTACGATTCCTGCGTTGACTAACCCAGTGTTTTTCAACCACTGTGGGAGATTATCTAATTTCACCTATCTGGGTTAAAAATATTTTTTGCAAACCGGTAATTATAGTCTGCAAATGATGTGTTGTTGTCGAGTGTCGGTGCTGTCTAGAGCTCGGCAGAGTAACCGTGTAATACTCTTCCATATCAGTAGGTGCTTTGTAGATGTGGGAAACAGCGGGAGGCAGGGTGCAGGTAAAAGAGTGTCTAATGCTTAAACCAAAAATAAACAAAAGGTGAGTGCCCCTAAGAAAAGGCATTGAAGCTTAGGGAAGGCTATGCAGAACGAAACTAAAACTGAACTGGCTACACAGTAAACAAAAACAGAATGCTGGAAGACAGCAAAGACTTACTGTGGAGCAAAGACGGCGTCCACAAAGTACATCCGAACATGACATGACAATCAACAATGTCCCCACAAAGAAGGATTAAAAACTGGAATATTCTTGATTGCTAAAACAAAGTAGATGCGGGAAATATCGCTCAAAAGAAGACATGAAACTGCTACAGGAAAATACCAAAAAACGAGAAAAAAACACCAAAATAGGAGCGCAAGACAAGAACTAAAACAGTACACACAGGAAAACAGCAAAAAAAGTCAAAATAAGTCAGGGTGTGATGTGACAGGTGGTGACAGTACACCTACTTTGAGACAAGAGCTATATTGATGCATGCTTGGTTATGCTTTAAAGTCATATCCAACAATTGTGACAACAACTTTTTACTGTCAACTGAGTTTAGTTTTTTTAATGATTTCTCCTGGTGGTGTGACTCCGCATTTTCTCAACGCAAAAACTGTGCCTTGGCTCAAAAACACTGGACTAATCGACTCTCAATTCAACACTGTTCTCTAATCAATTCTCGCAATGTATTATTTGGTATAATAATGGATTTTTGTTAAAAAGCCGCAGGGTTCAAAGCGTGGCAAAAAACAAAAGTAGCGGTGTATAGCACTGGTGTACATTATTCTGAACTTTTTCTTTGAACTTTTTCTGCTTCTGATTAACTTTCCAAACAATTCTTGTCCATAAATGGCATCAGCGCCCCCTTGCTGTCATCAAGCAGCCGCCACTTTTTCACCTTGACTCTCTTTCCCCTCCAAGTCAGCCTGCCTTCCTTCCTCCGCAGCATTAATCTCCTCCATTGTGTT
Organism: Nerophis lumbriciformis; assembly: GCF_033978685.3. Classification (NCBI taxonomy): domain Eukaryota; kingdom Metazoa; phylum Chordata; class Actinopteri; order Syngnathiformes; family Syngnathidae; genus Nerophis; species Nerophis lumbriciformis. Next base: position 9,315,602 of record NC_084564.2, on the reverse strand, counting down.
GCCATCTTTTCCTTCATCCTGCCCGAGTCGCTCTCCCGAGGCCCCCCGACAATCTCCGCAATCAGGGCGTCGGCTTAGCAATGGCCGCCTTTTTACGCCGCCGTCTCACTTCCCTCTGTCTTTATCCCCCCATCTCAGGTGTACATCCCCTGCAGGACCGCCATCGTGCTGGCCAATGAGGAGATGGATTACTGTTATTAGACCACCGCCCTCACAAATGGATTCCACCCTCAGACCGAGCGTTAACAATCACCTTTTGTCTTTTAAAGTGTCAACTCCCGACTCACTTGGTGTCTGCATGCACCCCCAAACACACACACACACACACACACACACACACACACACACACACACACACACACACACACACACACAATTGATTGATATTGTTGCATAACAGTAGCCTTAATTCTTCATTATAGATCGCTTATGCAACATTTTCATACAATAATACAGCGGAACCTCCATTTACGAACTTAATTGGTCCTCAAACGGAAAAGTTTGTATGTATTCCTTCTTAAACAATGTCCATCCATCCATTTTCTACCGCTTGTCCCGTTCGAATATGAATAATTGGTTCCAGCATGGACAAAAAGTCCATA
>NC_084564.2:9265000-9310000 GCF_033978685.3 Nerophis lumbriciformis | reverse complement strand
GCCGAGAGTATAGAGCTGGTCCACAGTTCCACGACCAGGACGAAAACCACACTGTTCCTCCTGAATCCGAGGTTCGACTATCCGGCGTAGCCTCCTCTCCAGTACACCTGAATAGACCTTACCGGGAAGGCTGAGGAGTGTGATCCAACGATAGTTAGAACACACCCTCCGGTTCCCCTTCTTAAAGAGAGGAACCACCACCCCGGTCTGCCAATCCAGTGGTACCGCCCCCGATGTCCACGCGATGCTGCAGAGTCTTGTCAACCAAGACAGCCCCACAGCATCCAGAGCCTTAAGGAACTCCGGGCGGATCTCATCTACCCCCGGGGCCTTGCCACCGAGGAGCTTTTTAACTACCTCAGCAACCTCAGCCCCAGAAATAGGAGAGCCCACCACAGACTCCCCAGGCACTGCTTCCTCATAGGAAGACGTGTTGGTGGGATTGAGGAGGTCTTCGAAGTATTCCCTCCACCGATCCACAACATCCGCAGTCGAGGTCAGCAGAACACCATCCTCGCCATACACGGTGTTGATAGTGCACTGCTTCCCCTTCCTGAGGCGGCGGATGGTGGTCCAGAATTGCTTCGAAGCCGTCCGGAAGTCGTTTTCTATGGCCTCACCGAACTCCTCCCATGTCCGAGTTTTTGCCTCTGCGACCGCTGAAGCCGCACACCGCTTGGCCTGTCGGTACCTGTCTACTGCCTCAGGAGTCCTATGAGCCAAAAGAACCCGATAGGACTCCTTCTTCAGCTTGACGGCATCCCTCACCGCCGGTGTCCACCAACGGGTTCTAGGATTACCGCCACGACAAGCACCAACTACCTTGCGGCCACAGCTCCAATCAGCCGCCTCGACAATAGAGGCGCGGAACATGGTCCATTCAATGTCCAGCACCTCCCTCGTGACATGTTCAAAGTTCTTCCGGAGGTGGGAATTGAAACTCTCTCTGACAGGAGACTCTGCTAGACGTTCCAAGCAAACCCTCACAATGCGTTTGGGCCTGCCAGGTCTGTCCGGCATCCTCCCCCACCATCGCAGCCAACTCACCACCAGGTGGTGATCGGTAGAAAGCTCCGCCCCTCTCTTCACCCGAGTGTCCAAAACATGAGGCCGCAAATCCGATGACACAACTACAAAGTCGATCATGGAACTGCGGCCTAGGGTGTCCTGGTGCCAAGTGCACATATGGACACCCTTATGTTTGAACATGGTGTTCGTTATGGACAATCTGTGACGGGCACAAAAGTCCAATAACAAAACACCGCTTGGGTTCAGATCCGGGCAGCCATTCTTCCCAATCACGCCTCTCCAGGTTTCACTGTCGCTGCCAACATGAGCATTGAAGTCCCCCAGTAGAACGAGGGAATCACCCGGGGGAGCACTCTCAAGTACTCCCTCGAGTGAATCCAAAAAGGTTGGGTACTCTGAGCTGCGGTTTGGCGCGTAAGCGCAAACCACAGTCAGGACCCGTTCCCCCACCCGAAGGCGGAGGGAAGCTACCCTCCCTGGGTTCCTTGCAAGCGTAATGTCAGATAAATTCTAAATATTGAGGGGAAAGAAATACTTTTGAATGAAAACATTTGAGACTAAATGTCTTGTTTGTGAATGGTGGCTGGCGGCGTAGCTCCAGAATGCAGAGATGGCAGGCGATGAGAAGGTAAGAAGGTCCTTTCAATAACAGAATATGAAGATAAATTCAAATTATTGACAGGAAAAAAAAAGACTTTAAAATGAAAATATTTGAGACTAAATGTCTTGTTTGTGAATGACGGCTGGCGGCGTAGCTCCAGGATGCAGAGACGGCAGGCGATATGCATGTAAGAGTCCTTTTAATAAACAAAATATGAAGATAAATTCATAATATTGACAGGATTTTTTTTTTTTTAAATGAAACTAAATGTCTTGTTTGTGAATGGCGGCTGGTGGCGTAGTTCCAGGATGCAGAGATGGCAGGATACGTGCAGGTAAGAACGTCCTTTTATTCGGGAAAACTAAGGCCACACCAATGTGGTAGTAATGTGCGATACCACTCATTGTATCCCCTATTCGATACACAGTAAAATTCAGGCTGGTATCAGCAATACCGATACTTTGTGCAAATATATATATAAATGCAAAAAGTAGTGGACATGGGGGAAAAAATGTTTTTATAATTGTGTTTGTTTGTTTGTTTTTTGTCGACATGTATCTCGTGCGCACGAGAAACTTTTTATAAAGTTATTAAAAAAAAAAAAAAATTTTTTAATTTTTTTTTTAGACATGTATTAGACGAGAAACTTTCTCGTGCGCACGAGATACATGTCTAAAAAAAAAAAAAAAAACATTTCCCCCATGTCCCTTTAGGGGCTCCGTAAGATTGTAAGAATAGCTAAAAAAAAAAATTTTAAAAAAAAGTTTGCATGCTAATATTGGCATGTTAGCTTGCTAACGTAAGCATGCTTATATATAGCATGTGTCAGTACCAAGTTGGAAGACTCTGATGTGTATGGTTGTAAAAATTGCTAAAAAAAAAAAAAAAAAAAAAGTTAGCATGTGTCAACTACCAAGTTATATGACTTTAAGGTGTACGCTTGTAAATTTAGCTTAAAAAAAAAAAAGAAGAAGTCAGCGTGTTAATGTTAGCATGCTAACAGTTATCACATATCAAATACCAAGTTACTTGTAAAATAAGCTAAAAAAAAACAATATGCTAACAGTTATCTTTTGTCACAAACCAGGTTGTATGACTGATGTGTACAATTGTGAAATAGCTGCAAGAAAGTTAGCATGTGTCAACTACCGAGTTATGACTCTGAGGTGTATGCTTGTAAAATTAACTTTAAAAAAAAGTTAGTAGTAAAATTGGCTATTATTGCTTTTATTGTCCTATGTGCCCTGTGCAGCACTTTGGTCAACGTAAGTTATTTTAATCTGCTATATAAATAAAGCTTGACTTGACTTGCTCTGACTAAAAAATGCTAACAAGTAGAATACGCAACATACCAAGCTATATGACTGTGTGGCTGAAAAATGTGCTTTAAAAGTTAGCACGTTAATTTTAGCATGCTAACAGGTAGCATTGGCTCAAAAAAAAGTTAGCATGTGTCAAGTCTTTGTGTGTAAACAGTAAAAGGTAACTTGCATAAAAAACATGCATTGCCTTTAATGGAAACGTGGGCCCCACCCAAGATGGCTACCATGGAGGCACGTTGTCCCTACCTAAGATGGCCACCATGAGTGAAAAAAATTGTATTTTCGGTGAGAAAAGGCACAAATGGGCTGGTTTTCCCCACCAACTGTTGTGTATACCGTATTTTTCGGAGTATAAGTCGCACCGGCCGAAAATGCATAATAAAGAAAGAAAACATATTTAAGTCGCATTTTTTGGGGAAATTTATTTGATAAAAGCCAACACCAAAAATAGACATTTGAAAGGCAATTTAAAATAAATAAAGAATAGTGAACAACAGGCTGAATAAGTGTACGTTATATGAGGCATAAATAACCAACTGGTATGTTAACGTAACATATTATGGTAAGAGTCATTCAAATAACTATAACATATAGAACATGCTATACGTTTACCAAACAATCTGTCACTCTTAATCGCTAAATCCCATGAAATCTTATACGTCTAGTCTCTTACGTGAATGAGATAAATAATATTATTTGATATTTTACGCTAACGTGTTAATAATTTCACACATAAGTCGCTCCTGAGTATAAGTCACACCCCCGGCCAAACTATGAAAAAAAACTGCGACTTATAGTCCGAAAAATACGGTATGTATTTTTCCAAAATGTGCCGACTTCCGAGGACGTGACTGCTGAGTTGAGAATATGTAAATCATCTTTTTCTAGAAGTTTTTCATGCATGATGTCCAGCAGGTGCCACCGTAAGACCCTTTGAGAATGAAAGATGATCCTGCAGTGCTCAGCTGTGCTGTGAATATCCCACCAATAATATATACTGTGGGGGGAATATATATATATATATATATATATATATATCTTACTTGCCAACCTTGAGACCTCCGATTTCGGGGGGTGGGGGCGTGGTCGGGAGTGGGGCAGGGCGTGGTTGAGGGCGTGGTTAAGAGGGGAGGAGTATAATGACAGCTAGAATTCACCAAGTCAAGTATTTCATACATATATATATATATATATCTACATCCTGAAAATATGCAAACAAAACTGTGTTTAGATAATTGATACTTCAAACTTGCATAAATAAATATTAAGGAATATAACATAACTTGGCTTCTGAGAGCTTCAAAATGTAATGAATAAAATGCTACGGTTGTTGATAAACAAGCAACTATTTTAATAATTAAATATGGTCATTTTAAATTAATTATTATGATAATTTAAAATTAATTATTTCAAATATGTTTATTTTAATGTATAATTTTAATGCCTGGATGTAATAAGGAGTCAGAAAAAATATAATAAAAATACAATTAATTTTGATGTTTTTAGCAAAATATAGTAAAAATGTATTTAGTTGTTTTTTTTTTAAATTAATAAATATATTTATTTGTAGGTAAGATAGACATAATAATACAATTTATCTCTTGTCTGGATGATTTAGTTCTTGTCACCCTGTTGTCCTCCCGTCATGAAAAAAGGCTGTCCTCACTCAGGTCCGCATGGAGCTGGAGGGGGCGTGGCCACCAGCTCCGGCTGAAAATCGGGAGATTTTCGGGAGAATATTTGTCCCAGGAGGTTTTCGGGAGAGGCACTGAATTTCGGGAGTCTCCCGGAAAATTCGGGAGGGTTGGCAAGTATGATTTATATATATTATATATATATATATATATGTATATGTATATGTATATGTATATATATATGTATGTATATGTATGTATATATATATATATATATATGTATATATACGTATATGTATATATATATGTATATGTATATATATATATGTATGTATATATATATGTATATATATATATATATATATATGTATATATACGTATATATATATATATATATATATATATATATATATGTATATATACGTATATATATATATATATATACATATATATGTATATATATGTATATATACATATATATATGTATATATACATATATATATGTATATATACATATATATATATATGTATATATACATATATATATATGTATATATACATATATATATATATGTATATATACATATATATATATATACATATGTGTATATATATATATATATATATATATATATACATATGTATGTGTGTGTTTCCAAATACACAGGACAAGATGTTAAAATCCAGAGTGCCACCTCTTACATACTTCCCAACCCTCCCGAATTTTCCGGGAGACTCACGAATTTCAGTGCCTCTCCCGAAAATCTCCTGGGACAACATTAACCCGAAAATCTCCCGATTTCCGGCCGGACAACTATATTGGGGGCGTGCCTTAAAGGCACCGCCTTAAAGGCACCGCCTTTAGCGTCGTCTCTCACCTGAAAAGGAGACTATTATATATGTCTCCGTTATGGGTTGTACTTGCATAGCGCTTTTCTACCTTCAAGGTACTCAAAGCGCTTTGACACTACTTCCACATTTACCCATTCACACACACATTCACACACTGATGGAGGGAGCTGCCATGCAAGGCGCTAACCAGCACCCATCAGGAGCAAGGGTGAAGTGTCTTGCTCAGGACACAACGGACATGACGAGGTTGGTACTAGGTGGGGATTGAACCAGGGACCCTCGGGTCGCGCACGGCCATTCTTCCACTGCGACACGCCGTCCCTACGTTATCCATAGGTTTATCTGTAACCCACAAAGTAGGCAGGCACGGAGCTATTTCTCAGCGTGTGTTTATTCCAGCCGGCACGTTAATACACTGACACACAACATCCACAAGGCGGCGGAAACGCAGTATTATGGGCCACCTTGCAAGCAACATCCTGTTCTCATTTGCGGATGTTTTCAACAAATCCGTGAAGGATATGTTCCCGGATTCAGAGATCGCTCGCCAGTACTCAAATGGCAGAACAAAAGCTACTTAAATAGTGAAAGGTAAGTGTTTTTTTTTTTTTTTAAAGTAAGCAGCAAGTACTTCCGAATTCGGAGGTCTCAAGGTTGGCAAGTATGACCTCTTACCTCCCGTGTTGAAGACTTAAAGACACTGACTTATTATCTATGTTGCTGCAGGCTGGACAGAAACATCATTAGGGTTGTCAAGTGGGCTCCTACTCTCATGGACATTTCGCTGACTGGGCCCACGACACCTCAACTAGGTTCAGCGGTGCATTCTGGCGTCCCAGAAGCACCCCCTTCTGCATCTTCCCAGTCTCAGCATGAGTAATGATTCATTTTGAAGACCCGTTGGGGTCTTTCCTCTTAAGCCAGAGCCACTCTGCCACCCGCAATGTTTCCTCTTTGGCCTGACGAAGAGCTTGACCGCCAACTCCCAGGTCCCTCATCAGCCTTATTGTTGATGTTGCCACAAAGCTCCGACATCCTACAGGGCAGACTTGTGTCCTCCAGCCTCGCCGTTCAGCCTCTGCAGCGAGCTCTACATACCGGAGCTTTTTCCGCTCAAAAGCTTCCTCCACCGGATCCTCCCAAGGGACTGAGTTCAACGAAGTACACGATGTGCTGGGAGTTGGACCACAGGACTAGGTCAGGCCGCAAGTTAGTTATTGCTATCTCTGGTGGAACGATGAGTTTCTTATACACGTCCACCAGCATCTGCCAGTCCCGGGCTACCTCCAGCTGTCCCAACCTGGGCCTTGATAGTGTCTTTCGTTGCCTCCGTTCCCCCTCTCTAACAAAGGCAACTGGCATATTCAGGTTGGGTGTCCTGGGTGGAAAGGAGTTGTTGGTTGTTCTCCTGCTTTCCAGGTTTGCTGCCTAGCATTTGAGTACTTTGTTGTGTCTCCAGGTGTATCGTCCTTGGGAGAGGCTCACTTTACACCCAGTGAGGATGTGTCTTGAGTGTAGCTGGTGTTGAGCGCAGAGGGCATGATGGATCTTCACCCAGCCATTGGTTGAGGTTTTTAGGGGTGGGAAGGACATCGTAGGTTGCTCGAAGTAGGAAACTTGCCCTACTCGTTTCCATCTCCCATATGTCCCTCCAGATGATCTTCAGTTTCTCCACCCCATCCCACCTTGTCCACTGGCCCTGCTTAGATTGTGCCACAGCCTTGGCGTATCTATTCGACTCTTCCTGTCGACGGACCTCGGCCACGAGCAGCTTGCGCCGCTCAGCAGAGGATGCCTTGTTCCAGGAAGATCGTGTCTCTCCAAGTTCCAAACCAGCTCTTCCATGCTGGACTTGGCCCATGATGTCAGCGTGGTGGAGAGCAGATTTTGCCTGCTGTACTGCATTCTTAGCTGACCACTTCTTCCCTGCTGTCAGATTTCGGACAGCAGCTCGGACCACAGTATCCTTCGACTCTGTTAGGGTCATCTCGAGCCTCACTTTGGAGCATTTGAACTCCTCTGTCAGACTAGAGAGAGGCATTTCGATTTTCTCCACTCTGGTGAGGGAGATACCATACATGGTTAGTGGCCACATGAGGCGGGGTAGTAACTCAAACTGGAGGCACCAGATTTTCAGCTTGCCAGGCAGCATAGATCTTTCAATGTTCTTCAGACCTTTGGTGACTTCTTACCTTAGCTTGTCTGCTTGCTCAGTGTCCTTCAGATTTGAGTCATATCACCTTCCCAGGCTCTTAATTGGCTTCTCTGACACAGTTGGAATGGGTTCTTCACCAATTAGAAACCTTCGTTTTGTCAGTTTACCTCTGATGATAGAGATGCTTCTTGATTTTGAGGCCTTGAATTTCATTTGCTTTGTGGACTTGGAGAAGGCATTCGACCGTGTCCCTCGGGAAGTCCTGTGGGGAGTGCTCAGAGAGTATGGGGTTTCGGACTGTCTGATTGTGGCGGTCCGCTCCCTGGATGATCAGTGTCAGAGCTTGGTTCGCATTGCCGGCAGTAAGTCGGACACGTTTCCGGTGAGGGTTGGACTCCGCCAAGGCTGCCCTTTGTCACCGATTCTGTTCATAACTTTTATGGACAGAATTTCTAGGCGCAGTCAAGGCGTTAAGGGGATCCGGTTTGGTGGCTGCAGGATTAGGTCTCTGCTTTTTGCAGATGATGTGGTCCTGATGGCTTCATCTGGCCAGGATCTTCAGCTCTCACTGGATCGGTTCGCAGCTGAGTGTGAAGCGACTGGGATGGGAATCAGCACCTCCAAGTCCGAGTCCATGGTTCTCGCCCGCAAAAGGGTGGAGTGCCATCTCCGGGTTGGGGAGGAGATCTTGCCCCAAGTGGAGGAGTTCAAGTACCTCGGAGTCTTGTTCACGAGTGAGGGAAGAGTGGATCGTGAGATCGACAGGCGGATCGGTGCGGCGTCTTCAGTAATGCGGACGCTGTATCGATCCGTTGTGGTCCCATCCTTACCTATGGTCATGAGCTTTGGGTTATGACCGAAAGGACAAGATCACGGGTACAAGCGGCCGAAATGAGTTTCCTCCGCCGGGTGGCGGGGCTCTCCCTTAGAGATAGGGTGAGAAGCTCTGTCATCCGGGGGGAGCTCAAAGTAAAGCCGCTGCTCCTCCACATCGAGAGGAGCCAGATGAGGTGGTTCGGGCATCTGGTCAGGATGCCACCCGAGCGCCTCCCTAGGTAGGTGTTTAGGGCACGTCCGACTGGTAGGAGGCCACGAGGAAGACCCAGGACACGTTGGGAAGACTATGTCTCCCGGCTGGCCTGGGAACGCCTCGGGATCCCCCGGGAGGAGCTGGACGCAGTGGCTGGGGAGAGGGATGTCTGGGCTTCCCTGCTTAGGCTGCTGCCCCCGCGACCCGACCTCGGATAAGCGGAAGAAGATGGATGGATGGATGGATGGAATTTCATTCTGGCCCCAGTGATGTTCTCATGAAGCTTCCCTAGTAGGCGCCTGGTGCAGGGTGCTGTCGTTGTTATGGTTGTCATGTCATCCATATAGGCCCTGAGAGGAGGTAGGCGGATTCCCGAACTCAGCCGTTCGCCACCCACTACCCACCTGGATGCCCGCATAATGACTTCCATTGCCATGATGAAGGCCAACGGGGAGATGGTACACCCTGCCATTATTCCAACCTCCATATGGTGCCAAGTGGTGGTGGTGAAGTCTGGTGTGGTAAAACAGAGCTGCAGATCTTCAAAGTATGCCTTGACAAGGTTGGTGATGGTCTCTGGTATCCTGAAGAAGTCGAAAGATGCCCAGAGGAAACTGTGTGGCACAGAACCAAATTCATTGGCAAGGTCTAGGAAGATGAGGTGGAGATCTCTCCTCTTTCTTCGCAGTCGGGTTATTAGTCATAAAAATGTTAATAAAAAAAAAATTTTTATTATTATTATTAAACACTAAAATCTGTAGATCAACTTCAGGTGTAACTGTCGATGTAATGTTAAAAAAAAAAAAAAGAGTTGTGTTCTGTTTTTAATAGCAAACAAAATATGTCAAAGTGGGATACATGATGTGAAGTATTTGGAGCCCTAAATAGGTCAATAATTCATGACACTTTTTAATTCATTATTTTGAGCAATGACAATTTCAAAAACTAAAATCCATTCATAAAAGTGTTAAAAATAAATCATAACTTTTTATTTATTTGTCATTTTTTTACTTTCCACACTTGAGATATATCCGTCGATTATTTTAAAGTGGAATATTTGATGTGAAGTAATTGGGTCAATAATTCATAACAACATTGGTTTTGATTCATTATTATTTTTTGCCGCAATGAAATAATGAATAAAAGAAAAAAAGCATCCTGCATGGCAAATTAGTGTTATTACAGTCAGCATTCCAACTTTTAATCGTTACATTTCACCTTTTTGCTCTTTTATTCCACTTTTTTTAATACTTGTTTTTTAAAATATTATTTTTTAGAACGTGTTATCTGTTAATCTGTTAAAAAGTTAGCTGCGGGCCGCAAATGGCCCCCGGGCCACACTTTGAACATCTCTGTTGAAATGCAACACTTTTAATTAGGGATGTCCGATAATATCGGACTGCCAATATTATCGTCCGATAAATGCTTTAAAATGTAATATCGGAAATTATCGGTATCGGTTTCAAAAATATATGACTTTTTAAAACGCCGCTGTGTACACGGACGTAGGGAGAAGTACAGAACGCCAATAAACCTTAAAGGCACTGCCTTTGCGTGCCGGCCCAATCACATAATATATACTTGGTCAACAGCCATACAGGTCACACTGAGGGTGGCCGTATAAACAACTTTAACACTGTTACAAATATGCGCCACACTGTGAACCAACACCAAACAAGAATGACAAACACATCTCGGGAGAACATCCGCACCGTAACACAACATAAACAGAACAAATACCCAGAACCCGTTGCAGCACTAACTCTTCCGGGACGCTACAATACCCCCAACCCCCCCCCACCCCCACCCCCACCCGCTAACCCCTAACCCCCCACTTCAACCCCGCCCACCTCAACCTCCTCATTCTCTCTCAGGGAGAGCATGTCCCAAATTCCAAGCTGCTGTTTTGAGGCAAATAATGCACTTTGTGACTTCAATAATAAATATGGCAGTGCCATGTTGGCATTTTTTTCCATAACTTGAGTTGATTTATTTTGGAAAACCTTGTTGTTTAATGCATCCAGCGGGGCATCACAACAAAATTAGGCATAATAATATGTACATTCCACGACTGTATATATCGGTATTGGTTGATATTGGAATCGGTAATTAAGAGTTGGACAATATCGGAATATTGGATATCAGGCAAAAAAGCTATTATCGGACATCTCTACTTTTAATACATTTCCACATTCAATTACTGTGTTTAACAAATGTTATTTTTGGAAGAAAATATTCCAGTGTGAAGAACTGACGATATTATAAACTGGCAAGGAGCGCCATCTATCGGCCATTGACGCCCTTTGAACAGCCGCATCAAAATAAATCGACACCTTTATTAATACAACCAATCTTTTTTTTAATATGTTTTAAGTAATGTATCACGTTCAATGTTTTTGTTTTTTTGTTTTTTTTATCAAAACGGCGCCACTTGCGTCACGCGACACGTCCTCAACATTCAACAGCAACGAAACCGCAGATGCGAAACAACAAGTAGTGTTTACCTAAACGTCAGCATGACGGCCAGCGCTCGCATAAAAAGCTTTAAAAACGACGATTTGAAAGACCCACGAAGAACATCAAGTCGATAACGCCACAGCTTGCATCGGTAGTAAGGCAACACTATTTTTTTATAAAGTGTGCTTCCGGTCTTGTAGTAGTAGTATTACTGAGGTAGTAGTATTAAAAGCGACGCCGGAAGTAACCTGTCGCCTGGATCACCTGCAGGTGAGCTTTTCTCCTGAAGGTGGCGACAAAACACAGTAAAAAAAACCAAAAAAAAACATTTGTTGTTTTTAGTAGTGAAAGAAGTCTCTGTCCGACTGCAAACTCACTCCTAAAAAAGGTGGAAACAGTGAACGTTGTTAACGTGTCAGTTACCGTGTGCTAACAACACATGCTAATGTAACCTATTTATGGGCTTTCCTCTTTGTGATGTTAAGTTCCTGTTATACGCTGTTATACAGTATATGCCTTGAGCTCTTATTTTGAAGGCGCTAAGGGCGGAAGTGATGACACGCTGTAGTGGAGCTGAGGTTTTATAAATGTCGCCTGTACTGTATAAAAATACAAAATAACAAACACGGAGGCTGCAGTTTTACACGAGGACCACTTTATTTTCTTTCTTTCAAAACCTCCGCTCCACTACAACGTGTCATCACTTCCGCCTTTAGCGCCTTCAAAATAAGAGCTCAAGGCATATACTGTATAACAGGAATTTAACATAACAAAGAGGAAAGCCCATAAAAATAGGTTACACTAACAAGTTTTTATCTGCAGGGACACTTTAGTAAAATACAGACAAGCTTCCCTCAAGCCGTAAGACTCTTGAGCGCATCATAATTAAATTATCCCCTCAACTCCACCCAAAATGGATTAACTCGCTGGAATAAAAAAGACAATAAAACATACTTCCATGAACGTGGACGCATGTGAAAAAGTGCAATATATTTATCTGAACAGTAATCTATTTATTTATATATATATATATATTTATTGTATATATATATATATATATATATTTATATATTATTTATATATATTTATTATTTATATATGCACCTTATTGCTTTTTTTTATCCTGCACTACCATGAGCTTATGTAACGAAATTTCGTTCTTATCTGTGCTGTAAAGTTCAAATTTGAATGACAATAAAAAGGAAGTCTAAGTCTAAGTCAAATGCTCAGCCTCAAATGTTATTCGTACAGTTGGATATACATTTGAGTAGTCTGTGTACAGCTTGTACAGTGCATCCGGAATGTTTCATAACGCCTCACTTTTTCCTTATTTTGTTGTGTCGGAGTCTTGTACAAAAAATGGAATAAATTCATTTGGTCCTCAAAATTCTACACACAAAACCCCATAATGCTATTGTGAAAAAGTTTTGTTTTTTTTAAGAGATTTTTGCAAACATATTGAAAGTAAAGAATAAACAACTCAGAAATCACATGTACATAATATCAACATCCACAAATGTTAGGTTTAAATTAGAGATGTCCGATAATGGCTTGTTTGCCGATATCCGATATTGTCCAACTTTTGATTACCGATAATGATACTGTGGAAAGGAGGCAGATATGATAAAGAGTTCTTTCTTTTTAGATAGCTATGTTTATAGTAGTGCCTAGTACTTTTCCTCTGTGTATTCTACCAGTTTCTTTAGACATTTCAGATGCCTGGTTAAGGGTCGTAAACCATCGGAATGTGAAGACCTCCCCCATTGGTTTCTTATCAGTGGAGCGAGGGGAAGAGGGGGGTTGTCTTTGTGTGAGAAGGAGTTGGTTTTCCCTTTGGAATGCCAGATCAATTAGAGCAGCCGTAACGAATGTATTGATTGAGTTGACCTCCCAAAGCTTTGGAATAAACTAGAAAATATTCCAATTCTGTCTTGACGGTCCTTCTTACTCAGCATATATGTCATCTAAAGAACTTGGGATTGACCAGTAACTTAGATTCCCTGGGAGGAAGAACTGGTCCGACGCAACAATACCTGAGCCTATAACACCTACTCCAGGATTTGAGCTCCGGAATTGCAGGTGTGGCTGGACCACTATGTAGGCCTAAGAAGCCACCAAGGCTTGGAAAAAGTGCTTGATGTCAAAGCAACAGGAACTTCGCATTGACCGTTACTTCTTACAAAGCAAGTCAAGTAAGTCGAATGAAGTCCGGCAGCAGGACCAAAACCCTAAGTCTGCAGGACATCAATCTCCTCGCTCAGGCTGTGGATGAGGAACCAAGCATAGTGGTGCCCGACCTGTCACAGCCCGCAACCGAGGGTAAGATGCAAGGACGAAAAGCCACAAATCAGGTGGCCAAAATCCTGTGAGAAAAGAGTGGGAGACAATTGACACAGACATCAGCAAACTCCTCGGACAACTTAAGGGAACCCAACCAGGTCCAGAACCATAACAGCACTGAAGAAGCTCAGATGGAGATAGCCTACTGTTACCACTCTACTCGGGTTTTTTTTTGTATCTTGGGATTTAAAAGTCAACCATACCATCCATCCATCCATTTTCTACCGATTATTCCATTCGGGGTCGCTGGAGCCTATCTCAGCTACAATCGGGCGGAAGGCGGTGTACACCCTGGACAAGTCGTAGGGCCTGAACCATACCTGCTGTTTCTAATCTAATAAGCGCATTTTCAAAACAGTTTTAGAATCAGAATCAGAATAGTTTTTATTGCCATTGTTTGAGAACGAGTTCACAAACTAGGAATGTTTCTTGGTGCAATCGTGCAACATAAAACACAGATTTGGTAATAAAAAGAGCTGTAACTGAGCTATCAGATCTTGTTATTGTTCATGTGCCTGATGGCCGAGGGGAAAAAACTGTTCAGGTGGCGGGAGGTGTGGGTCTGGATGGACCGTAGTCTCCTGCCTGAGGTGAGAGTGGAGAATAGTTTGTGTCCAGGGTGAGAAGAGTCAGCTGTGATCCGACCCACACGCCTCCTGGTCCTGGAGGAGAACAGGTCCTGGAGGGATGGGAGCTTGCAGCCAATCACCTTCTCAGCAGCACGTACTGCGCTGGAGTCAATGCCTATCCTGGACTGTGGCGCCAGGAACCACACGGTGATGGAGGAGGTGAGGATGGACTCGATGATGGCTGAGTAAAACTGCACCAGCATCTCGGTCGGCAACTTGAGTTTCCTCAGCTGCCGCAGGAAGTACATCCTCTGCTGGGCCTTCTTGATGAGGGAGCTGATGGTCGGCTCCCACTTGAGGTCCTGCCCAAGAAACGAAAGGAGTCCACAATGGAGACGGGGGTGGGAGAGTCAATCAGGGTGAGGGGGGGATGGTGGAGCTTTGACTTTCCTGAAGTCCATGATCATCTCCACTGTTTTCTGCACCAGGACGCCAGCCGGTTCACCTCTCTCCTGTTGGCGGGATTATCGCCATCCAAGATGAGCCCGATGAGGGTAGTGTCATCCGCAAACTTGAGCAGCTTTACGGACTGGTGACTGGAGGTGCAGCAGTTTGTATAAAGGGAGAAGAGCCAGGGGGAAAGTACACAGCCCTGAGGAGTACCAGTGTTCCTGGTACTTTTACTATCAAATATTACGTCATTTCACCTTGCATCAAGGGATTAAAGGGGAACAATTATCACCAGAACTATGTAAGCATCAATATATACCTTGATGTTGCAGAAAAAAGACCATATATTTTTTTAACCGATTTCCGAACTCTAAATGGGTGAATTTTGGCGAATTAAACGCCTTTCTAATATTCGCTCTCGGAGCGATGACGTCACAACGTGGCGTCACATCGGGAAGCAATCCGCCATTTTCTCAAACACCGAGTCAAATCAGCTCTGTTATTTTCCGTTTTTTTTACTGTTTTCCGTACCTTGGAGACATCATGCCTCGTCGGTGTGTTGTCGGAGGGTGTAACAACACGAACAGGGATGGATTCAAGTTGCACCAGTGGCCCAAAGATGCGAAAGCGGCAAGAAATTGGACGTTTGTTCCGCACACTTTACCGACGAAAGCTATGCTACGACAGAGATGGCAAGAATGTGTGGATATCCTGCGACACTCAAAGCAGATGCATTTCCAACGATAAAGTCAAAGAAATCTGCCGCCAGACCCCCATTGAATCTGCCGGAGTGTGTGAGCAATTCAGGGACAAAGGACCTCGCTAGCACGGCAAGCAATGGCGGCAGTTTGTTCCCGCAGACGAGCGATCTAAACCCCCTATCGACCCTAGCTTCCCTGGCCTGCTGACATCAGCTCCAAAACTGGACAGATCAGCTTTCAGGAAAAGAGCGCAGATGAGGGTATGTCTACAGAATATATTAATTGATGAAAACTGGGCTGTCTGCACTCTCAAAGTGCATGTTGTTGCCAAATGTATTTCATATGCTGTAAACCTAGTTCATAGTTGTTAGTTTCCTTTAATGCCAAACAAACACATACCAATGGTTGGTTAGAAGGCGATCGCCGAATTCGTCCTCGCTTTCTCCCGTGTCGCTGGCTGTCGTGTCGTTTTCGTCGGTTTCGCTTGCATACGGTTCAAACCGATATGGCTCAATAGCTTCAGTTTCTTCTTCAATTTCGTTTTCGCTACCCGCCTCCACACTACAACCATCCGTTTCAATACATTCGTAATCTGTTGAATCGCTTAAGC
This sequence comes from Nerophis lumbriciformis, assembly GCF_033978685.3. Classification (NCBI taxonomy): domain Eukaryota; kingdom Metazoa; phylum Chordata; class Actinopteri; order Syngnathiformes; family Syngnathidae; genus Nerophis; species Nerophis lumbriciformis. The sequence goes on along the minus strand of NC_084564.2, from coordinate 9,294,250 downwards.
CGCTGAAATCCGAGTCTGAATCCGAGCTAATGTCGCTATAGCTTGCTGTTCTTTCCGCCATGTTGTTTGTTTGTGTTGGCTTCACTGTGTGACGTCACAGGAAAATGGACGGGTGTTTATAACGATGGTTAAAATAAGGAATTTTGAAGCTTTTTTTAGGGATATTGCGTGATGGGTAAAATTTTGAAAAAAACTTAGAAAAATATAACAAGCCACTGGGAACTAAAGATGCGCGGTTTGCGGACACAACCGCGGAGTCCGCAGATTATCCGCGGGTCGGCGGTTGAAATGAAAAAAAAACTAGATTTTATCCACGGGTCGGGTCGGGCGGTTGAAATAAAAAAAAAAAAGATTTTAAATAGATTCAGGCGGGTGGCAGAGGGACATCGCACCTCCACGCGCTTGGAGGTGCGCTCAGCGCGGCTCCCAGATGATTGCGCACTGGTGTGCGTCTGGGCCGTGACAGCGTGGCACGCATTGAATGTCTCTGCTGCATTGGATCAGTCTCCTTTCTTTAACAGGCAAAAGCTTTATAACCTCACTAATGCCTTGCATCGTCTATATTAGATATATAACAACGGGCGGGTGCGGTTTTGATTAAATGTTAGATCGGGTGGATGGCGGATGGTTGACGACTTTTGTGATGCGGTTGCGGATGAAATAATTGCCTATCCGCGCATCTCTACTGGGAACTGATTTTTAATGGTTTTAACCATTCTGAAATTGTGATAATGTTCCCCTTTAACTGTTCATATTGACGTGTCGGTAAAGAAATTAAACAAATTCTTACCTTATTCCTTTAAATTTGGCAGTTTCTCTTAAAAAATCAAGTGTCTTGTTTCTTCTTCGTGGCAATCTTGCATGATCACCCGAATAATACTGCCCTCTTGTGGATTATATGTGTAATGCATGTGATCTGATAAGACTGTTTCTGTTGTTAAGATATTGCCGTTATGTTTCTGTTTGGCCAGCAGGTTGCTTCCCGTCTCTGAGCCACCATGATTCCGGCCGCCCTGCGGCGTTTTTGCAGGCTGCTGGTCCGCGTCAAGGGGATGAATGACTCCACGGAAGGCACGCGCCTGTCCCGGTGCCTCGACACCTACGACCTGGTGGCGCTGGGCGTGGGTAGCACGTTGGGCGCCGGCGTCTACGTGGTGGCCGGCGACGTGGCCAAAGACATCTCCGGACCCGCCGTGGTGCTCTCCTTCCTGATAGCGGCGTTGGCGGCTATCATGGCCGGGCTGTGCTACGCCGAGTTCGGTGCCCGTGTCCCCAAGACGGGCACGGCATACCTCTACAGTTACGTAACGGTCGGGGAGGTGCTGGCCTTCATCACCGGGTGGAACCTCCTCACCTCATATGTCATCGGTGAGACACTTTAGTAAAACACAAAATTCTACACACAATACATATGACATACTTGCCAACCCTTCCGAATTTTCCGGGAGACTCCCGAAATTCAGCGCCTCTCCCGAAATCCTCCCGGGACAAATATTTTCAGACGGGAAGACAACAGGGTGACAAGAACTAAATCATCCAGACTAGAGATAAATGGTATTATTATGTTTATCTTCCCTAAAAATAAATATATTTACTAATTTAAAAAAACCAAAAACGAAATACATTTTTACTATATTTTGCTAAAAACATCAAAATTAATTGTATTTTTATTTGTATTTTTTCTGACTCCTTATTACATCCAGCCATAGAATTATACATTAAAATAAACATATTTGAAATAATTAATTTTAAATGATCATAATTCATTTAAAATGACTATATTTAATTATTAAAATAATTGCTTGTTTATCAATAATTTTAGCATTTTATTCATTACATTTTGAAGCTCTCAGAAGCCAAGTTATGTTATAGTTCTTAAGATTTATTTATGCAAGTTTGAAGTATATATATATATATATATATATATATATATATATATATATATATATATATTAGAGATGCGCGGTTTGCGGGCACAACCGCGGAGTCTGCGGATTATCCGCGGATCGGGCGGATGAAATTTAAAAAAATTAGATTTTATCCGCGGGTCGGGTTGGGTCGAGTGGTTAAAAAAAAATTAGATTTTAGCAGCTTACCTGGCCGCCACCCCTGTTGCCGGGGGCGCGTAACAGGGGTCACTCCGCGCGCAGTGCGCTCACGAAAGGGGTGGGGCTCACCCTGGTTGATATAGACAGCAGCTAGGACGGTGGCCATGGAAGTTGGAACCCGCTAAGGAGTGTGTAACAACCCACCTGCCGAATCAACTAGCCCTGAAAATGGATGGCGCTGGAGCGTCGGGCCCATATACCCGGCCGTCGCCTGCAGTGAGACGCGCTTGGAGGTGCGCTCAGCGCGGCTCCCATATGATTGCGCACTGGTGTGCGTCTGGGTCGTGACAGCGTGGCACGCGAATGTCTGAATGCATTGGATCAGTCTCCTTTCTTTAACAGGCAAAAGCTTTATAACCTCACTAATGCCTTGCATCGTCTATATTAGATGTATAACAACGGGCGGATGCGGTTCTGATCAAATGTTAGATCAGGTGGATTGCGGATGGTTGACGACTTTCTGATGCGGTTGCGGATGAAATAATTGCCTATCCGCGCATCTCTACTATATATATATATATATATATATATATATATATATGTATGAAATACTTGACTTGGTGAGTTCTAGCTGTCAATATACTCCTCCCCTCTTAACCACGCCCCCAACCACGCCCCGCCCCACCCCTGACCACGCCCCCCGCCCCCCACCTCCCGAAATCGGAGGTCTCAAGGTTGGCAAGTATGAATAATGACAATGTGAAGTTAGTTTTTTTATAGGTTTTTGCAAACTTATTTAAAAGAAAATCACATGTACATAAGTAGAGTATCAAAATTCACAAGTTTTAGGTTTAAATTATTAAAAATAGCTAACATTTTTGCATTCAACACATATATATATGTATATATATATATATATATATATATATATATATATATATATATATATATATATATATATACAAACCCCGTTTCCATATGAGTTGGGAAATTGTGTTAGATGTAAATATAAACGGAATACAATGATTTGCAAATCATTTTCAACCCATATTCAGTTGAATATGCTACAAAGACAACATATTTGATGTTCAAACTGATAAACATTTTTATTTTTGCAAACAATCATTAACTTTAGAATTTGATGTGCCAGCAACACGTGACAAAGAAGTTGGGAAAGGTGGCAATAAATACTGATAAAGTTGAGGAATGCTCATCAAACACTTATTTGGAACATCCCACAGGTGAACAGGCAAATTGGGAACAGGTGGGTGCCATGATTGGGTATAAAAGTAGATTCCATGAAATGCTCAGTCATTCACAAACAAGGATGGGGCGAGGGTCACCACTTGTGTCAACAAATGCGTGAGCAAATTGTTGAACAGTTTAAGAAAAACCTTTCTCAACCAGCTATTGCAAGGAATTTAGGGATTTCACCATCTACGGTCCGTAATATCATCGAAGGGTTCAGAGAATTTGGAGAAATCACTGCACGTAAGCAGCTAAGCCCGTGATCTTCGATCCCTCAGGCTGTACTGCATCAACAAGCGACATCAGTGTGTAAAGGATATCACCACATGGGCTCAGGAACACTTCAGAAACCCACTGTCAGTAACAGTTGGTCGCTACATCTGTAAGTGCAAGTTAAAACTCTCCTATGAAAGGTGAAAACACCCAGAAACGCCGTCGGCTTCGCTGGGCCTGAGCTCATCTAAGATGGACTGATACAAAGTGGAAAAGTGTTCTGTGGTCCACATTTCAAATTGATTTTGGAAACTGGACGTCGTGTCCTCCGCACCAAAGAGGAAAAGAACCATCCGGATTGTTATAGGCGCAAAGTGGAAAAGGCAGCATCTGTGATGGTATGGGGGTGTATTAGTGCCCAAGACATGGGTAACTTACACATCTGTAAAGGCGCCATTAATGCTGAAAGGTACATACAGGTTTTGGAGCAACATATGTTGCCATCCAAGCAACGTTACCATGGACGCCCCTGCTTATTTCAGCAAGACAATGCCAAGCCACGTGTTACATCAACGTGGCTTCATAGTAAAAGAGTGCGGGTACTAGACTGGCCTGCCTGTAGTCCAGACCTGTCTCCCATTGAAAATGTGTGGCGCATTATGAAGCCTAAAATACCACAACGGAGACCCCCGGACTGTTGAACAACTTAAGCTGTACATCAAGCAAGAATGGGAAAGAATTCCACCTGAGAAGCTTAAAAAAATGTGTCTCCTCAGTTCCCAAATGTTTACTGAGTGTTAAAAGGAAAGGCCATGTAATACAGTGGTGAACATGCCCTTTGGCACGTGTTGCAGCCATGAAATTCTAAGTTAATTATTATTTGCAAAAAAAAAATAAAGTTTATAAGTTTGAACATCAAATATGTTGTCTTTCTAGTGCATTCAACTGAATATGGGTTGAAAATGATTTGCAAATCATTGTATTCCGTTTATATTTACATCTAACACAATTTCCCAACTCATATGGAAACAGGGTTTGTACATACATACATACATATATATATATGTATGTGTGGGGAAAAAAATCACAAGACTACTTCATCTCTACAGGCCTGTTTCATGAGGGGTTCCCTCAATCATCATGAGATTTTAATGGAAGCATTCACATACCATGGTTTATATAGGGCACAGAGTGGGTGGGTACAGGCTGGCGTAGGGGCGTGGTGATTGGCTCATGTGTTACCTAGGAGGTGTTTCCGTCTGTGGCGGCATGCTGATACAATTTCGCTGCGCTTGTTGAGGGATCACAGGTCTGGACGGTATATAATAAACAGTTTCTCTTTCAAGCATAGGTTGCATCTTTTATTACCACTATTGTAAGGTGTGCTGGATGCGAGAATTTGCCATGTTATTGAATATTCAACATTATTGTCTTTGAGGTCCCAAATGTGTTTGCTGAGTTCTGTGGTATTCCGCAGGTTTTGGTTCCTGAAAGAAGCCTTGTGATTGTTCCATCTGGTTTTAAACTCTCCCTCGGTTAATCCTACATATGTGTCGGATGTGTTAATGTCCTTGCGTGTTACCTTAGATTGGTAAACAACTGATGTTTGTAAGCACCCCCCGTTGAGAGGGCAATCAGGTTTCTTGCGGCAGTTGCAGCCTTTGTTGGTTTTGGGGTCGCTCTGTCCGGGGGCCGACGGCTCATTTGCAATTGTTTTGTTGTGGTTTGAGATAATTTGTCGTATATTGTTCATACAGCTGTAGCTCAATTTAATGTTGTTCTTGTTGAATACTTTTCTTAGGGTGTTGCCTTTGGGGAAGTGTTTGTCAATCAGAGTGAGGAATTTGTTGCCAATGTTAGTTGAGACGTTTTTGCTGTATGGGGGGTTGTACCAGATGATGTTGTTTCGTTTTCTGTTCTTTTTTGGTTGGTTTCCTGGCGTGGGTTCATAGGTGAGGGTGAAATTGTATCCGCTTTCATCAAGTGCTTTTTGGTACAGGGGGGTTGCTTGGTCAAATTCAGCTTTGCTAGATGACAGCATCGATAGCCTTTTATTAATTCCGCAAGGTATTCTTTTCGTGGTGGTGGGTGGGTGGTTGCTGTCATGGTGCACGTATTGGAGTGTTGTGTTGGATTTCGTGAATGGTTGCTAGCTGTTATTTCTCAGGTTGAAAGTGACGTCGAGGAAGTTGACGGTTTGCTTGTTGGCTTCAATCGTGATCCGTAGGCCGTTCTGTTTGAAAATTTGGCATATGCGCTTCTTGGTATTCTCGCTGCTCCTTGGCGAGGCGCGACACACTGCCAGTCCGTCATCACGGTAAATACCAAGGTTCAGGTTGAGGCTAGCGAGCTGGGAGAGGAGGAAACTCCCAACGAGTTCACACGTTTCTGCTCAGTCAAAACTTCCCATAGTGACGTCAAATGTTGAATTGTTCTTTTTTTGCCATGGTGTACTGTTGTGGATGAGAATGGAGTTTTTTGCGTGGATGATGATGTTTCTTTCGTTGCCTGTGATTGAGTCGTAGTCTGAGGCGAAGTCTAGAGCTTGAGTCAGTAGGTCTTGCGTGATGGAAGGGTAAAATTCTTCGATATCGAAGGAGATAAAGTTGTGCTGTTGTTTGTCTTGGATGTTGTTGAACCATTTGATTACTGCTGCTGTATTTCTCCATTGGTTGAGTGGTGTTTTGTCCTTGATTTTTGTGTTGACTCTGTCCAGGATTATTTTGCTGATTTTTCCTATTTCAGATTTAGTTGGGTTTATTAGTCGGCATGTTGGGTTATTTGCGAAGTTGGGTTTGTGGTCCTTCAATGTGATGAAGGCTTCCTTGTTGGCTGTGGCGTCCACCCTGTCCTCAATGTCCAGTTCAGCCGCGATCCTTTTATTTTCCAGGTGGATGTTCTGTAAAGTGTTGGGTTGTGCTTTTTTGTATGATTTGGTGATGCTTCTGTCCAGTAAGGTGTTATGTTCTGGTATGTCCATTCTGTAGAAGTTTGTGGTTTTATCGGCGGCTATGATGAGGTTGTTTACTTTCTTGATGCGCTCCTTGTCATTTTTCAGCTTGGTGAGGAGTGGGTTGTGGACTGGCTTGAATTTGACTGATTGTATCATTTTGAGCATGTCGTTCTCAAAATCCTTTAGTTCCTCAACTGTGGGTGGGTTCTTGGTAGATTTGAATCCGTAAGTTTTCTTTTGCGTTCCTTTTGTTTCAGGGTGGAGGAAAAAATGTGCTTTCCACCGCATCCTTCTTAGGAAGTGTTCCGTCTTTTCTATGAGCCTTAGCCTGTAGTCATTCTGTAGTCTTCCATCACGCAAGACCTACTGACTCAAGCACTAGACTTCGCCTCAGACTACGACTCAATCACAGGCAACGAAAGAAACATCATCATCCACGCAAAAAACTCCATACTCATCCACAACAGTACACCATGGCAAAAAAAGAACAATTCAACATTTGACGTCACTATGGGAAGTTTTGACGGAGCAGAAACGTGTGAACTAGTTGGGAGTTTCCTCCTCTCCCAGCTCGCTAGCCTCAACCTGAACCTTGGTATTTACCGTGATGACGGACTGGCAGTGTGTCGCGCCTCGCCAAGGAGCAGCGAGAATACCAAGAAGCGCATATGCCAAATTTTCAAAGAGAACGGCCTACGGATCACGATCGAAGCCAACAAGCAAACCGTCAACTTCCTCGACGTCACTTTCAACCTGAGAAATAACAGCTACCAACCATTCACGAAATCCAACACAACACTCCAATACGTGCACCATGACAGCAACCACCCACCCACCACCACGAAAAGAATACCTTGCGGAATTAATAAAAGGCTATCGATGCTGTCATCTAGCAAAGCTGAATTTGACCAAGCAACCCCCCCGTACCAAAAAGCACTTGATGAAAGCGGATACAATTTCACCCTCACCTATGAACCCACGCCAGGAAACCAACCAAAAAAGAACAGAAAACGAAACAACATCATCTGGTACAACCCCCCATACAGCAAAAACGTCTCAACTAACATTGGCCACAAATTCCTCACTCTGATTGACAAACACTTCCCCAAAGGCAACACCCTAAGAAAAGTATTCAACAAGAACAACATTAAATTGAGCTACAGCTGTATGAACAATATACGACAAATTATCTCAAACCACAACAAAACAATTGCAAATGAGCCGTCGGCCCCCGGACAGAGCGACCCCAAAACCAACAAAGGCTGCAACTGCCGCAAGAAACCTGATTGCCCTCTCAACGGGGGGTGCTTACAAACATCAGTTGTTTACCAATCTAAGGTAACACGCAAGGACATTAACACATCCGACACATATGTAGGATTAACCGAGGGAGAGTTTAAAACCAGATGGAACAATCACAAGGCTTCTTTCAGGAACCAAAACCTGCGGAATACCACAGAACTCAGCAAACACATTTGGGACCTCAAAGACAATAATGTTGAATATTCAATAACATGGCAAATTCTCGCATCCAGCACACCTTACAATAGTGGTAATAAAAGATGCAACCTATGCTTGAAAGAGAAACTGTTTATTATTTACCGTCCAGACCTGTCATCCCTCAACAAGCGCAGCGAAATTGTATCAGCATGCCGCCACAGACGGAAACACCTCCTAGGTAACACATGAGCCAATCACCACGCCCCTACGCCAGCCTGTACCCACCCACTCTGTGCCCTATATAAACCATGGTATGTGAATGCTTCCATTAAAATCTCCTGATGATTGAGGGAACCCCTCATGAAACAGGCCTGTAGAGATGAAGTAGTCTTGTGATTTTTTTCCCACACATACATACATTGCGCTCTACTACGGTATCGAGCACTATTTTTTGGATAACCTTATTAAGACATATACATATATATATATATATATATATATATATATATATATATATATATATATATATAAAATCCCTTAACATAAAAGGGGTTCTGAAATGTGAGTAGTGTTGATATCTTTGGGTCCACAGGAACCGCCAGTGTGGCCAAGACGTGGAGCAGGACCTTTGACACGATCCTGGGGAACATCATTGAGACTTGGAGCAAAAAACTTATTCCCATGAACTCGCCCAACATCCTGGCTGAGTACCCGGACATATTTGCAGTCTTCATCATCATGGTTATGACAGGTGAAGACAACTCTCACCTGTGCTCCTTAGGCCACACACGAGCCAATCCCGGCGGAGTCATCCCACTTTGTTGGCTACATAAATGCGGGCGCGAAAACACACCAATTTTTGCAAACATGTCTGGCGAAAAATTGATACTTCAGGGGTCTCGAAGCCAAAATTTAAAAATTGTCTGACGCGAATAAATAATGTGACGGACCACATTAAATGAAATGACAGGCCAACTTAAATGACTTAGCGGACCACGTAATGATGTGACGGAACAAATAAATGATGTGAACGACCACGTTAAATGAAATGGCAGGCCACCTTAAATGAATTGGCCGACTACATAAATGACTTGGCGGACTACATAAATGATGTGAACGACCACATTAAATGATGTGACGAACCACATTAAATGAAATGGCAGGCCACCTTAAATGAATTGGCCGACTACATAAATGACTTGGCGGACTACATAAATGATGTGAACGACCACATTAAATGATGTGACGAACCACATTAATGAAATGGCAGGCCACCTTAAACGACTTGGCCGACTACATAAATGATGTGAACGACAACGTTAAATGATGTGACGAACCACGTTAAATGAAATGGCAGGCCACATTAAATGACTTGGCGGACCACATAAATGACTTGGCGGACTACATAAATTATGTGAACGACCACATTAAATGATGTGACGAACCACGTTAAATGAAATGGCAGGTCACCTTAAATGACTTGGGGGACCACATAAATGATGTGAACGACCACATTAAATGAAGTGACGGACCACATTAAATGAAGTGACGGACCACATTAAATGATGTGACGGACCACACTAAATGAAGTGACGGACCACACTAAATGATGTGACGGACCATGTTGAATGAAGTGATGGACCACATTAAATGATGTGACGGACCACATAAATGATGTGACGGACCACGTTAAATGATGTGATGGACCACACTAAATGATGTGACAGGCCACACTAAATGATGTAAATGGCAGGTCACCTTCAATGACTTGGCGGACCACATAAATGATGTGAACGACCACATTAAATGAAGTGACGGACCACATTAAATGAAGTGACGGACCACATTAAATGATGTGACGGACCACACTAAATGAAGTGACGGACCACACTAAATGATGTGACGGACCACATTAAATGATGTGACGGACCACGTTAAATGATGTGATGGACCACACTAAATGATGTGACAGGCCACATTAAATGATGTGACGGACCACGTTAAATGAAGTGATGGACCACATTAAATGATGTGATGGACCACACTAAATGAAGTGACGGACCACACTAAATGATGTGACGGACCACATAAATGAAGTGACGGACCACATAAATGATGTGACGGACCACGTTAAATGATGTGATGGACCACACTAAATGATGTGACAGGCCACATTAAATGATGTGACGGACCACGTTAAATGAAGTGATGGACCACATTAAATGATGTGATGGACCACACTAAATGAAGTGACGGACCACACTAAATGATGTGACGGACCACATAAATGAAGTGACGGACCACATAAATGATGTGACGGACCACGTTAAATGATGTGATGGACCACACTAAATGATGTGACAGGCCACTTAAATGAAGTGATGGACCACATTAAATGATGTGACGGACCACATAAATGATGTGACGGACCACGTTAAATGATGTGATGGACCACGTTAAATGATGTGACAGGCCACACTAAATGATGTGACGGACCACGTTAAATGAAGTGATGGACCACATTAAATGATGTGATGGACCACACTAAATGAAGTGACGGACCACACTAAATGATGTGACGGACCACATTAAATGATGTGACGGACCACATAAATGATGTGACGGACCACGTTAAATGATGTGATGGACCACACTAAATGATGTGACAGGCCACGCTAAATGATGTGACGGACCACGTTAAATGAAGTGATGGACCACATTAAATGATGTGATGGACCACACTAAATGAAGTGACGGACCACACTAAATGATGTGACGGACCATGTTAAATGAAGTGACGGACCACATAAATGATGTGACGGACCACGTTAAATGATGTGATGGACCACACTAAATGATGTGACAGGCCACATTAAATGAAGTGATGGACCACATTAAATGATGTGACGGACCACATAAATGATGTGACGGACCACGTTAAATGATGTGATGGACCACGTTAAATGATGTGACAGGCCACACTAAATGATGTGACGGACCACATAAATGATGTGACGGACCACGTTAAATGATGTGATGGACCACACTAAATGATGTGACAGGCCACATTAAATGAAGTGATGGACCACGTTAAATGATGTGACGGACCACATAAATGATGTGACGGACCACGTTAAATGATGTGATGGACCACGTTAAATGATGTGACAGGCCACACTAAATGATGTGACGGACCACGTTAAATGAAGTGATGGACCACATTAAATGATGTGACGGACCACATAAATGATGTGACGGACCACGTTAAATGATGTGATGGACCACATTAAATGATGTGACGGACCACATAAATGATGTGACGGACCACACTAAATGTGACAGGCCACTCTAAATGATGTGACGGACCATGTTAAATGACGTGACGGACCACGTTAAATGACGTGACGGACCACATTAAATGATGTGACGGACCACATTAAATGATGTGACGGGCCACTCTAAATGATGTGACGGACCACATTAAATGATGTGACGGACCACATTAAATGATGTGACAGGCCACTCTAAATGATGTAACGGACCACGTTAAATGATGTGACGGGCCACACTAAATGTGACAGGCCACTCTAAATGATGTGACGGACCATGTTAAATGACGTGACGGACCACGTTAAATGACGTGACGGACCACATTAAATGATGTGACGGACCACATTAAATGATGTGACGGGCCACTCTAAATGACGTGACGGACCACATTAAATGATGTGACGGACCACATTAAATGATGTGACGGACCACACTAAATGATGTGACAGGCCAATCTAAATGATGTAACGGACCACATTAAATGATGTGACGGACCACATTAAATGACGTGACGGACCACGTTAAATGATGTGACGGACCACACTAAATGATGTGACAGGCCACACTAAATGATGTAACGGACCACGTTAAATGCTGTGACGGACCACGTTAAATGACGTGACGGACCACGTTAAATGATGTGACGGACCACGTTAAATGATGTGACGGACCACACTAAATGATGTGACAGGCCACCATAAATGATGTGACGGACCACGTTAAATGATGTGACGGACCACACTAAATGATGTGACAGGCCACCATAAATGATGTGACGGACCACGTTAAATGATGTGACGGACCATGTTAAATGACGTAACGGACCACGTTAAATGACGTGACCGACCACCTAAAATGATGTGAATGACCACGTTAAATCAGGTGACGGACCACATAAGTCATGATGACCACGTTAAATGTCGGGCCAGATTGAATGATGTGGCGGGACAGATTTTGCGCCCGGGCCTTCAGTTTGACAGATGTGATCTATTGGTAGACATTGGTGGTGGGCGGAGCCTGCCGGTACAAACTTCTCCTGGCCATCAGCCATCAAAGTGTCATTACTGCACCTGAGATGATGGGATCTCCTTCTGATATGAGACTGAGGTGTGGGTCTGATCATGACTATTAATATCCACACCGACATCGCCCCCTTGTGGTGGAAAATGATAACTTCCTTCCACATACATTGTCGTCGTAGCTCAAGTTCCCTAGTGTCAGTGTACAACCATCAATCAAGTTCCCTAGTGTCAGTGTACAACCATCAATCAAGTTCCCTAGTGTCAGTGTACAACCATCAATCAAGTTCCCTAGTGTCAGTGTGCAACCATCAATCAAGTTCCCTAGTGTCAGTGTGTAACCATCAATCAAGTTCCCTAGTGTCAGTGTGTAACCATCAATCAAGTTCCCTAGTGTCAGTGTGTAACCATCAATCAAGTTCCCTAGTGTCAGTGTACAACCATCAATCAAGTTCCCTAGTGTCAGTGTGTAACCATCAATCAAGTTCCCTAGTGTCAGTGTGTAACCATCAATCAAGTTCCCTAGTGTCAGTGTGTAACCATCAATCAAGTTCCCTAGTGTCAGTGTGCAACCATCAATCAAGTTCCCTAGTGTCAGTGTACAACCATCAATCAAGTTCCCTAGTGTCAGTGTGCAACCATCAATCAAGTTCCCTAGTGTCAGTGTGTAACCATCAATCAAGTTCCCTAGTGTCAGTGTGTAACCATCAATCAAGTTCTTTAGTGTCAGTGTGCAACCATCAATCAAGTTCCCTAGTGTCAGTGTGCAACCATCAATCAAGTTCCCTAGTGTCAGTGTGTAACCATCAATCAAGTTCCCTAGTGTCAGTGTGTAACCATCAATCAAGTTCCCTAGTGTCAGTGTACAACCATCAATCAAGTTCCCTAGTGTCAGTGTGTAACCATCAATCAAGTTCCCTAGTGTCAGTGTGTAACCATCAATCAAGTTCCCTAGTGTCAGTGTGTAACCATCAATCAAGTTCCCTAGTGTCAGTGTGCAACCATCAATCAAGTTCCCTAGTGTCAGTGTACAACCATCAATCAAGTTCCCTAGTGTCAGTGTGCAACCATCAATCAAGTTCCCTAGTGTCAGTGTGTAACCATCAATCAAGTTCCCTAGTGTCAGTGTGTAACCATCAATCAAGTTCCCTAGTGTCAGTGTGCAACCATCAATCAAGTTCCCTAGTGTCAGTGTGTAACCATCAATCAAGTTCCCTAGTGTCAGTGTGTAACCATCAATCAAGTTCTTTAGTGTCAGTGTGTAACCATCAATCAAGTTCCCTAGTGTCAGTGTGCAACCATCAATCAAGTTCCCTAGTGTCAGTGTGTAACCATCAATCAAGTTCCCTAGTGTCAGTGTGTAACCATCAATCAAGTTCCCTAGTGTCAGTGTGCAACCATCAATCAAGTTCCCTAGTGTCAGTGTACAACCATCAATCAAGTTCCCTAGTGTCAGTGTGCAACCATCAATCAAGTTCCCTAGTGTCAGTGTGTAACCATCAATCAAGTTCCCTAGTGTCAGTGTGTAACCATCAATCAAGTTCCCTAGTGTCAGTGTGCAACCATCAATCAAGTTCCCTAGTGTCAGTGTGTAACCATCAATCAAGTTCCCTAGTGTCAGTGTGTAACCATCAATCAAGTTCTTTAGTGTCAGTGTGTAACCATCAATCAAGTTCCCTAGTGTCAGTGTGCAACCATCAATCAAGTTCCCTAGTGTCAGTGTGTAACCATCAATCAAGTTCCCTAGTGTCAGTGTGTAACCATCAATCAAGTTCTTTAGTGTCAGTGTGTAACCATCAATCAAGTTCCCTAGTGTCAGTGTGCAACCATCAATCAAGTTCCCTAGTGTCAGTGTGTAACCATCAATCAAGTTCCCTAGTGTCAGTGTGCAACCATCAATCAAGTTCCCTAGTGTCAGTGTGTAACCATCAATCAAGTTCCCTAGTGTCAGTGTGCAACCATCAATCAAGTTCCCTAGTGTCAGTGTGCAACCATCAATCAAGTTCCCTAGTGTCAGTGTGTAACCATCAATCAAGTTCCCTAGTGTCAGTGTGCAACCATCAATCAAGTTCCCTAGTGTCAGTGTGTAACCATCAATCAAGTTCCCTAGTGTCAGTGTGTAACCATCAATCAAGTTCTTTAGTGTCAGTGTGTAACCATCAATCAAGTTCCCTAGTGTCAGTGTGCAACCATCAATCAAGTTCCCTAGTGTCAGTGTGTAACCATCAATCAAGTTCCCTAGTGTCAGTGTGTAACCATCAATCAAGTTCTTTAGTGTCAGTGTGTAACCATCAATCAAGTTCCCTAGTGTCAGTGTGCAACCATCAATCAAGTTCCCTAGTGTCAGTGTGTAACCATCAATCAAGTTCCCTAGTGTCAGTGTGCAACCATCAATCAAGTTCCCTAGTGTCAGTGTGTAACCATCAATCAAGTTCCCTAGTGTCAGTGTGCAACCATCAATCAAGTTCCCTAGTGTCAGTGTGCAACCATCAATCAAGTTCCCTAGTGTCAGTGTGTAACCATCAACCAAGTTCCCTAGTGTCAGTGTGTAACCATCAATCAAGTTCCCTAGTGTCAGTGTGCAACCATCAATCAAGTTCCCTAGTGTCAGTGTGTAACCATCAATCAAGTTCCCTAGTGTCAGTGTGCAACCATCAATCAAGTTCCCTAGTGTCAGTGTGTAACCATCAATCAAGTTCCCTAGTGTCAGTGTGTAACCATCAATCAAGTTCCCTAGTGTCAGTGTGTAACCATCAATCAAGTTCCCTAGTGTCAGTGTACAACCATCAATCAAGTTCCCTAGTGTCAGTGTGTAACCATCAATCAAGTTCCCTAGTGTCAGTGTGTAACCATCAATCAAGTTCCCTAGTGTCAGTGTGTAACCATCAATCAAGTTCCCTAGTGTCAGTGTGCAACCATCAATCAAGTTCCCTAGTGTCAGTGTACAACCATCAATCAAGTTCCCTAGTGTCAGTGTGCAACCATCAATCAAGTTCCCTAGTGTCAGTGTGTAACCATCAATCAAGTTCCCTAGTGTCAGTGTGTAACCATCAATCAAGTTCTTTAGTGTCAGTGTGCAACCATCAATCAAGTTCCCTAGTGTCAGTGTGCAACCATCAATCAAGTTCCCTAGTGTCAGTGTGTAACCATCAATCAAGTTCCCTAGTGTCAGTGTGTAACCATCAATCAAGTTCCCTAGTGTCAGTGTGCAACCATCAATCAAGTTCCCTAGTGTCAGTGTGTAACCATCAATCAAGTTCCCTAGTGTCAGTGTGTAACCATCAATCAAGTTCCCTAGTGTCAGTGTGTAACCATCAATCAAGTTCCCTAGTGTCAGTGTGCAACCATCAATCAAGTTCCCTAGTGTCAGTGTGTAACCATCAATCAAGTTCCCTAGTGTCAGTGTGCAACCATCAATCAAGTTCCCTAGTGTCAGTGTGCAACCATCAATCAAGTTCCCTAGTGTC
Organism: Nerophis lumbriciformis; assembly: GCF_033978685.3. Lineage (NCBI taxonomy): Eukaryota > Metazoa > Chordata > Actinopteri > Syngnathiformes > Syngnathidae > Nerophis > Nerophis lumbriciformis. Next base: position 9,278,532 of record NC_084564.2, on the reverse strand, counting down.
AGTGTGTAACCATCAATCAAGTTCCCTAGTGTCAGTGTGTAACCATCAATCAAGTTCCCTAGTGTCAGTGTGCAACCATCAATCAAGTTCCCTAGTGTCAGTGTGTAACCATCAATCAAGTTCCCTAGTGTCAGTGTGTAACCATCAATCAAGTTCCCTAGTGTCAGTGTGCAACCATCAATCAAGTTCCCTAGTGTCAGTGTGTAACCATCAATCAAGTTCCCTAGTGTCAGTGTGTAACCATCAATCAAGTTCTTTAGTGTCAGTGTGTAACCATCAATCAAGTTCCCTAGTGTCAGTGTGCAACCATCAATCAAGTTCCCTAGTGTCAGTGTGTAACCATCAATCAAGTTCCCTAGTGTCAGTGTGTAACCATCAATCAAGTTCTTTAGTGTCAGTGTGTAACCATCAATCAAGTTCCCTAGTGTCAGTGTGCAACCATCAATCAAGTTCCCTAGTGTCAGTGTGTAACCATCAATCAAGTTCCCTAGTGTCAGTGTGCAACCATCAATCAAGTTCCCTAGTGTCAGTGTGTAACCATCAATCAAGTTCCCTAGTGTCAGTGTGCAACCATCAATCAAGTTCCCTAGTGTCAGTGTGCAACCATCAATCAAGTTCCCTAGTGTCAGTGTGCAACCATCAATCAAGTTCCCTAGTGTCAGTGTGTAACCATCAATCAAGTTCCCTAGTGTCAGTGTGCAACCATCAATCAAGTTCCCTAGTGTCAGTGTGCAACCATCAATCAAGTTCCCTAGTGTCAGTGTGCAACCATCAATCAAGTTCCCTAGTGTCAGTGTGCAACCATCAATCAAGTTCCCTAGTGTCAGTGTGTAACCATCAATCAAGTTCCCTAGTGTCAGTGTGCAACCATCAATCAAGTTCCCTAGTGTCAGTGTGTAACCATCAATCAAGTTCCCTAGTGTCAGTGTGCAACCATCAATCAAGTTCCCTAGTGTCAGTGTGTAACCATCAATCAAGTTCCCTAGTGTCAGTGTGCAACCATCAATCAAGTTCCCTAGTGTCAGTGTGCAACCATCAATCAAGTTCCCTAGTGTCAGTGTGTAACCATCAATCAAGTTCCCTAGTGTCAGTGTGTAACCATCAATCAAGTTCCCTAGTGTCAGTGTGCAACCATCAATCAAGTTCCCTAGTGTCAGTGTGTAACCATCAATCAAGTTCCCTAGTGTCAGTGTGCAACCATCAATCAAGTTCCCTAGTGTCAGTGTGTAACCATCAATCAAGTTCCCTAGTGTCAGTGTGTAACCATCAATCAAGTTCCCTAGTGTCAGTGTGTAACCATCAATCAAGTTCCCTAGTGTCAGTGTACAACCATCAATCAAGTTCCCTAGTGTCAGTGTGTAACCATCAATCAAGTTCCCTAGTGTCAGTGTGTAACCATCAATCAAGTTCCCTAGTGTCAGTGTGTAACCATCAATCAAGTTCCCTAGTGTCAGTGTGCAACCATCAATCAAGTTCCCTAGTGTCAGTGTACAACCATCAATCAAGTTCCCTAGTGTCAGTGTGCAACCATCAATCAAGTTCCCTAGTGTCAGTGTGTAACCATCAATCAAGTTCCCTAGTGTCAGTGTGTAACCATCAATCAAGTTCTTTAGTGTCAGTGTGCAACCATCAATCAAGTTCCCTAGTGTCAGTGTGCAACCATCAATCAAGTTCCCTAGTGTCAGTGTGTAACCATCAATCAAGTTCCCTAGTGTCAGTGTGTAACCATCAATCAAGTTCCCTAGTGTCAGTGTACAACCATCAATCAAGTTCCCTAGTGTCAGTGTGTAACCATCAATCAAGTTCCCTAGTGTCAGTGTGTAACCATCAATCAAGTTCCCTAGTGTCAGTGTGTAACCATCAATCAAGTTCCCTAGTGTCAGTGTGCAACCATCAATCAAGTTCCCTAGTGTCAGTGTGCAACCATCAATCAAGTTCCCTAGTGTCAGTGTACAACCATCAATCAAGTTCCCTAGTGTCAGTGTGCAACCATCAATCAAGTTCCCTAGTGTCAGTGTGTAACCATCAATCAAGTTCCCTAGTGTCAGTGTGTAACCATCAATCAAGTTCCCTAGTGTCAGTGTGCAACCATCAATCAAGTTCCCTAGTGTCAGTGTGTAACCATCAATCAAGTTCCCTAGTGTCAGTGTGTAACCATCAATCAAGTTCTTTAGTGTCAGTGTGTAACCATCAATCAAGTTCCCTAGTGTCAGTGTGTAACCATCAATCAAGTTCCCTAGTGTCAGTGTGTAACCATCAATCAAGTTCCCTAGTGTCAGTGTGTAACCATCAATCAAGTTCTTTAGTGTCAGTGTGTAACCATCAATCAAGTTCCCTAGTGTCAGTGTGCAACCATCAATCAAGTTCCCTAGTGTCAGTGTGTAACCATCAATCAAGTTCCCTAGTGTCAGTGTGCAACCATCAATCAAGTTCCCTAGTGTCAGTGTGTAACCATCAATCAAGTTCCCTAGTGTCAGTGTGCAACCATCAATCAAGTTCCCTAGTGTCAGTGTGCAACCATCAATCAAGTTCCCTAGTGTCAGTGTGTAACCATCAATCAAGTTCCCTAGTGTCAGTGTGCAACCATCAATCAAGTTCCCTAGTGTCAGTGTGTAACCATCAATCAAGTTCCCTAGTGTCAGTGTGTAACCATCAATCAAGTTCTTTAGTGTCAGTGTGTAACCATCAATCAAGTTCCCTAGTGTCAGTGTGCAACCATCAATCAAGTTCCCTAGTGTCAGTGTGTAACCATCAATCAAGTTCCCTAGTGTCAGTGTGTAACCATCAATCAAGTTCTTTAGTGTCAGTGTGTAACCATCAATCAAGTTCCCTAGTGTCAGTGTGCAACCATCAATCAAGTTCCCTAGTGTCAGTGTGTAACCATCAATCAAGTTCCCTAGTGTCAGTGTGCAACCATCAATCAAGTTCCCTAGTGTCAGTGTGTAACCATCAATCAAGTTCCCTAGTGTCAGTGTGCAACCATCAATCAAGTTCCCTAGTGTCAGTGTGCAACCATCAATCAAGTTCCCTAGTGTCAGTGTGTAACCATCAATCAAGTTCCCTAGTGTCAGTGTGCAACCATCAATCAAGTTCCCTAGTGTCAGTGTACAACCATCAATCAAGTTCCCTAGTGTCAGTGTGCAACCATCAATCAAGTTCCCTAGTGTCAGTGTGTAACCATCAATCAAGTTCCCTAGTGTCAGTGTGTAACCATCAATCAAGTTCCCTAGTGTCAGTGTGCAACCATCAATCAAGTTCCCTAGTGTCAGTGTGTAACCATCAATCAAGTTCCCTAGTGTCAGTGTGTAACCATCAATCAAGTTCCCTAGTGTCAGTGTGCAACCATCAATCAAGTTCCCTAGTGTCAGTGTGCAACCATCAATCAAGTTCCCTAGTGTCAGTGTGTAACCATCAATCAAGTTCCCTAGTGTCAGTGTGCAACCATCAATCAAGTTCCCTAGTGTCAGTGTGTAACCATCAATCAAGTTCCCTAGTGTCAGTGTGTAACCATCAATCAAGTTCCCTAGTGTCAGTGTGCAACCATCAATCAAGTTCCCTAGTGTCAGTGTGCAACCATCAATCAAGTTCCCTAGTGTCAGTGTGTAACCATCAATCAAGTTCCCTAGTGTCAGTGTGCAACCATCAATCAAGTTCCCTAGTGTCAGTGTGCAACCATCAATCAAGTTCCCTAGTGTCAGTGTGCAACCATCAATCAAGTTCCCTAGTGTCAGTGTGCAACCATCAATCAAGTTCCCTAGTGTCAGTGTGCAACCATCAATCAAGTTCCCTAGTGTCAGTGTGCAACCATCAATCAAGTTCTTTAGTGTCAGTGTGTAACCATCAATCAAGTTCCCTAGTGTCAGTGTGCAACCATCAATCAAGTTCCCTAGTGTCAGTGTGTAACCATCAATCAAGTTCCCTAGTGTCAGTGTGTAACCGTCAATCAAGTTCCCTAGTGTCAGTGTGCAACCATCAATCAAGTTCTCTAGTGTCAGTGTGCAACCATCAATCAAGTTCTTTAGTGTCAGTGTGTAACCATCAATCAAGTTCCCTAGTGTCAGTGTGTAACCATCAATCAAGTTCCCTAGTGTCAGTGTGTAACCATCAATCAAGTTCCCTAGTGTCAGTGTGCAACCATCAATCAAGTTCCCTAGTGTCAGTGTACAACCATCAATCAAGTTCCCTAGTGTCAGTGTGCAACCATCAATCAAGTTCCCTAGTGTCAGTGTGTAACCATCAATCAAGTTCCCTAGTGTCAGTGTGTAACCATCAATCAAGTTCTTTAGTGTCAGTGTGCAACCATCAATCAAGTTCCCTAGTGTCAGTGTGCAACCATCAATCAAGTTCCCTAGTGTCAGTGTGTAACCATCAATCAAGTTCCCTAGTGTCAGTGTGTAACCATCAATCAAGTTCCCTAGTGTCAGTGTACAACCATCAATCAAGTTCCCTAGTGTCAGTGTGTAACCATCAATCAAGTTCCCTAGTGTCAGTGTGTAACCATCAATCAAGTTCCCTAGTGTCAGTGTGCAACCATCAATCAAGTTCCCTAGTGTCAGTGTACAACCATCAATCAAGTTCCCTAGTGTCAGTGTGCAACCATCAATCAAGTTCCCTAGTGTCAGTGTGTAACCATCAATCAAGTTCCCTAGTGTCAGTGTGTAACCATCAATCAAGTTCCCTAGTGTCAGTGTGCAACCATCAATCAAGTTCCCTAGTGTCAGTGTGTAACCATCAATCAAGTTCCCTAGTGTCAGTGTGTAACCATCAATCAAGTTCTTTAGTGTCAGTGTGTAACCATCAATCAAGTTCCCTAGTGTCAGTGTGCAACCATCAATCAAGTTCCCTAGTGTCAGTGTGTAACCATCAATCAAGTTCCCTAGTGTCAGTGTGTAACCATCAATCAAGTTCTTTAGTGTCAGTGTGTAACCATCAATCAAGTTCCCTAGTGTCAGTGTGCAACCATCAATCAAGTTCCCTAGTGTCAGTGTGTAACCATCAATCAAGTTCCCTAGTGTCAGTGTGCAACCATCAATCAAGTTCCCTAGTGTCAGTGTGTAACCATCAATCAAGTTCCCTAGTGTCAGTGTGCAACCATCAATCAAGTTCCCTAGTGTCAGTGTGCAACCATCAATCAAGTTCCCTAGTGTCAGTGTGTAACCATCAATCAAGTTCCCTAGTGTCAGTGTGCAACCATCAATCAAGTTCCCTAGTGTCAGTGTGTAACCATCAATCAAGTTCCCTAGTGTCAGTGTGTAACCATCAATCAAGTTCTTTAGTGTCAGTGTGTAACCATCAATCAAGTTCCCTAGTGTCAGTGTGCAACCATCAATCAAGTTCCCTAGTGTCAGTGTGTAACCATCAATCAAGTTCCCTAGTGTCAGTGTGTAACCATCAATCAAGTTCTTTAGTGTCAGTGTGTAACCATCAATCAAGTTCCCTAGTGTCAGTGTGCAACCATCAATCAAGTTCCCTAGTGTCAGTGTGTAACCATCAATCAAGTTCCCTAGTGTCAGTGTGCAACCATCAATCAAGTTCCCTAGTGTCAGTGTGTAACCATCAATCAAGTTCCCTAGTGTCAGTGTGCAACCATCAATCAAGTTCCCTAGTGTCAGTGTGCAACCATCAATCAAGTTCTCTAGTGTCAGTGTGTAACCATCAATCAAGTTCCCTAGTGTCAGTGTGCAACCATCAATCAAGTTCCCTAGTGTCAGTGTACAACCATCAATCAAGTTCCCTAGTGTCAGTGTGCAACCATCAATCAAGTTCCCTAGTGTCAGTGTGTAACCATCAATCAAGTTCCCTAGTGTCAGTGTGTAACCATCAATCAAGTTCCCTAGTGTCAGTGTGCAACCATCAATCAAGTTCCCTAGTGTCAGTGTGTAACCATCAATCAAGTTCCCTAGTGTCAGTGTGTAACCATCAATCAAGTTCCCTAGTGTCAGTGTGCAACCATCAATCAAGTTCCCTAGTGTCAGTGTGTAACCATCAATCAAGTTCCCTAGTGTCAGTGTGCAACCATCAATCAAGTTCCCTAGTGTCAGTGTGTAACCATCAATCAAGTTCCCTAGTGTCAGTGTGTAACCATCAATCAAGTTCCCTAGTGTCAGTGTGCAACCATCAATCAAGTTCCCTAGTGTCAGTGTGCAACCATCAATCAAGTTCCCTAGTGTCAGTGTGTAACCATCAATCAAGTTCCCTAGTGTCAGTGTGCAACCATCAATCAAGTTCCCTAGTGTCAGTGTGCAACCATCAATCAAGTTCCCTAGTGTCAGTGTGTAACCATCAATCAAGTTCCCTAGTGTCAGTGTGCAACCATCAATCAAGTTCCCTAGTGTCAGTGTGTAACCATCAATCAAGTTCCTTAGTGTCAGTGTGCAACCATCAATCAAGTTCCCTAGTGTCAGTGTGCAACCATCAATCAAGTTCCCTAGTGTCAGTGTGTAACCATCAATCAAGTTCCCTAGTGTCAGTGTGCAACCATCAATCAAGTTCCCTAGTGTCAGTGTGCAACCATCAATCAAGTTCCCTAGTGTCAGTGTGCAACCATCAATCAAGTTCCCTAGTGTCAGTGTGCAACCATCAATCAAGTTCCCTAGTGTCAGTGTGCAACCATCAATCAAGTTCCCTAGTGTCAGTGTGCAACCATCAATCAAGTTCTTTAGTGTCAGTGTGTAACCATCAATCAAGTTCCCTAGTGTCAGTGTGCAACCATCAATCAAGTTCCCTAGTGTCAGTGTGTAACCATCAATCAAGTTCCCTAGTGTCAGTGTGTAACCGTCAATCAAGTTCCCTAGTGTCAGTGTGCAACCATCAATCAAGTTCTCTAGTGTCAGTGTGCAACCATCAATCAAGTTCTTTAGTGTCAGTGTGTAACCATCAATCAGTTCTTGCCGCTTACAGGAGTGCTGAGCTTTGGCGTGAAGGAGTCGGCCATGTTGTCCAAGGTGTTCACCAGCATCAACATCCTGGTGTTGGTGTCAGTCATGATCTCAGGCTGCATCAAAGGAGACGTGAAGAACTGGAACCTGAACGCCGACGCCATCATCAGCGCCGCCATCCACAACTCACCCAAGTAGGTGAAAGGGCCACCTAGTTCCAGGCTTCTGAAGCAGCCTTCCATCTCCACCATTGAAGAGCTTTTCTCTTTTTCCACTCTCGCAGTGGAACGGATCACTCAGAACTAAAGAAGAGTTTGGGCGCAGGAGGATTCTTGCCTTTTGGCTGGCAGGGAGTCTTCTCTGGCGCCGCCAAGTGTTTCTACGCCTTCATAGGCTTTGAATGCATCACCACAGCAGGTACGTGGAGATGTGTATATAAATATATATGTATGTGACTTAATGATTTTTTCAAAAATATCAGGGATGCATTTATTAAATCCGACAGTTTCAGCCATCAAAGTCAGTGGGCGGGGCTAACAGGAACTCTGGAAGTCTTTAAAAACATGGCGGCGAAGGAGAATAAACTGGCACTTTCTGGGAAGTTGCTTGCATTAAATAATTCAAGAAATCAAAAAATCATTAATTAATCATGAAATAATAAAATCAATATGTTAATTTATTAATTAGTTGTGCTTTTACATTTTTTTTAAAATAAATTAATGACACATTTAATAACACATTTGTCTTTACATTTAACTACAATTATAATTAAACAGAAAAGATGTATTATTTATGTCATGCATTCATTATTTTCATTTTTGTTACATGAATTTTTAAGTGAAAATCAAACCTATTTTTTTAAAAGCTAGTTATTGATTTTTAAAACTCAAAAAGAGTGCTTTATTTTTTAATTTATTTATTTGTATTTCATAACAAATTTATGATTTTTGTTTTTCAATTCCCATTCACAAAAAAAGGAAATATCACTGACCAAAAGATACACTGATGAGATTTGAAGAGTTTAATATTAATAAAATACAATTTAATAGATATTTTTTTCCTGTTACTTTGTGATCACAGTTAATACAAAAGCATCTCACAGTAAACAAAAATATGGTTAAAAATGTTGGCCAATTAAAGCACAGACAGGAAATAGTCAGATGTCTTGTGGCCAATCAAAGTGCAGACAGGAAGTAGGCAAATGTCTTGTGGCCAATCAAAGTGCAGACAGTAAGTAGTCATTTTTTGTCGCCAAACAAAGCACAGACAGGAAGTAGTCAAATGTCTTGTGGCCAATTAAAGCGCATAGAGGAAGTAGTCATGTTTTGTGGCCAATCAAAGCACAGACTGAAAGTAGTCAAATGTATTGTGGCCAATCAAAGAGCAGACAGGAAGTAGTCGAATGTCTTGTGGCCAATCAAAGTCAAATGTCTTGGAGTCAATCAAAGCGTGGACAGGAAGTAGTCATATGTCTTGTGGCCGATCAAACCGCAGACAGGAAGTAGTCAAATGTCTTGTGGTCAATCAAAGCACAGACAGGAAGTAGTCAAATATCTTTTGATCAATAAAAGCGCAGACAGGAAGTAGTCAAATGTCTTGTGGTCAATCAAAGCGTGGACAGGAAGTAGTCATATGTCTTGTGGCTGATCAAAGCGCAGACAGGAAGTAGTCAAATATCTTTTGGTCAATCAAAGTGCAGACAGGAAGTAGTCAAATATCTTGTGGTCAATCAAAGAGCAGACAGGAAGTAGTCAAATTTCTTGTGGTCAATCAAAGCGCAGACAGGAAGTTGTCAAAAGTCTTGTGGTCAATCAAAGCGCAGACAGGAAGTAGTCAAATGTCTGTGGTCAATCAAAGCGCAGACAGGAAGTAGTCAAATATATTTTGGTCAATCAAAGCGCAGACAGGAAGTAGTCAAATATCTTGTGGTTAATCAAAGCGCAGACAGGAAGTAGTCAAATGTCTTGTGGTCAATCAAAGCACAGACAGGAAGTAGTCAAATGTCTGTGGTCAATCAAAGCGCAGACAGGAAGTAGTCAAATATCTTTTGGTCAATCAAAGCGCAGACAGGAAGTAGTCAAATGTCTGTGGTTAATCAAAGCGCAGACAGGGAGTAGTCAAATATCTTTTGGTCAATCAAAGCGCAGACAGGAAGTAGTCAAATGTCTGTGGTTAATCAAAGCACAGACAGGGAGTAGTCAAATATCTTTTGGTCAATCAAAGCACAGACAGGAAGTAGTCAAATATCTTTTGGTCAATCAAAGCGCAGACAGGAAGTAGTCAAATATCTTGTGGTCAATCAGCGCAGACAGGAAGTAGTCAAATGTCTTGTGGTCAATCAAAACGCAGACAGGAAGTAGTCAAATATATTTTGGTCAATCAAAACGCAGACAGGAAGTAGTCAAATATCTTTTGGTCAATCAAAGCGCAGACAGGAAGTAGTCAAATATCTTTTGGTTAATCAGCGCAGACAGGAAGTAGTCAAATATCTTTTGGTCAATCAGCGGAGACAGGAAGTAGTCAAATGTCTTGTGGTCAATCAAAGCGCAGACAGGAAGTAGTCAAATATCTTTTGGTCAATCAAAACGCAGACAGGAAGTAGTCAAATATCTTTTGGTCAATCAAAGCGCAGACAGGAAGTAGTCAAATGTCTTGTGGTCAATCAAAACGCAGACAGGAAGTAGTCAAATATCTTTTGGTCAATCAGCGCAGACAGGAAGTAGTCAAATGTCTTGTGGTCAATCAAAACGCAGACAGGAAGTAGTCAAATATATTTTGGTCAATCAAAACGCAGACAGGAAGTAGTCAAATATCTTTTGGTCAATCAAAGCGCAGACAGGAAGTAGTCAAATATCTTTTGGTTAATCAGCGCAGACAGGAAGTAGTCAAATATCTTTTGGTCAATCAAAGTGCAGACAGGAAGTAGTCAAATATCTTGTGGTCAATCAAAGAGCAGACTGAAAGTAGTCAAATGTATTGTGGCCAATCAAAGAGCAGACAGGAAGTAGTCAAATATCTTTTGGTCAATCAAAGCGCAGACAGGAAGTAGTCAAATATCTTTTGGTTAATCAGCGCAGACAGGAAGTAGTCAAATGTCTTGTGGTGAATCAAAGCGCAGACAGGAAGTAGCCAATAGTCTTGTAGCCAATTAAAGCGCGTAGAGGAAGTAGTCATGTTTTGTGGCCAATTAAAGGGCAGACAGGAAGTAGTCAAATGTCTGGTGACCAATCAAAGCGTGGAGAGGAAGTAGTCAAATGTCTTGTGGCAGGTGAGGAGGCCAAGAACCCTCAGAAGACCATCCCCATCAGCATTGTGACCTCGCAGCTGGTCTGCTTCCTGGCCTACTTTGGCGTGTCGGCCGCCCTCACCTTCATGGTCCCGTTCTACCTGCTGGACAAGCACAGCCCGCTGCCCGTGGCCTTCACACACCTGGGCTGGGTGGGCGTCACCTACGCCGTGGCCGTCGGCTCGCTCTGCGCCTTGTCCACCAGGTGGCGCCGTGCATAGTGTTTGATCTCAGCTGGGTATGAAGCATGACTAACCTCTGGTGTGTTCTTGTAGTCTTCTAGGAGCCATGTTCCCCATGGCCAGGGTGATGTGGGCCATGGCACAAGATGGCCTCCTCTTCAAGTGTTTCTCCACCATCAACGAGCGCACCAAGACGCCTTTTGTGGCCACCGTGACGGCCGGGGTCTTAGCAGGTGAGCTCACAGGTGGACTTTCCATCCAATCCTTCAGTTGAATAACACTCCACATCTCTCTTTAATTACCACCGTCCAGCCGCAGTAACACCTTCCCTTCTTGGTTACCATCATCCAGCTGCAGCAACACTCCCCTTTCCCCTCTAATTACCATTTAGCTGCAATAACACTCCCCTACTCTCTAATTACCACCGTCCAGCCGCAGTAACACGTTCCCTATTTAGTTACCATCATCTATTTGCTGAAAACACAATTATGTAGTACTTGTGCAATGACAATAAAGACCATCATCATCCAGCTGCGACAACACTCACATTTTTGCTGTAATTACCATTATTTAGCTGCAATAACACTCCTCTACTCTTTAATTACCACCGTCCAGCCGCAGTAACACATTCCCTATTTAGTTACAATCCAATTGCAACAACAATCCCCTTTTCTCTCTTATTACCATTATTTAGCTGCAATAACACTCCCTTGCGCTCTTAAATTATACGCCGTCCAGCCCCAGTAACACCTTCCCTATTTGGTTACCATCATCCAGCTGCAACAACACTCCCATTTTCTCTCTAAATTGCCATTATTTAGCTGCAATAACACTCCACTACTCTTTAATTACCGTACATGTGCAGTACTCTTTAATTACCACCGTCCAGCCGCAGTAACACATTCCCTATTTAGTTACAATCCAATTGCAACAACAATCCCCTTTTCTCTCTTATTACCATTATTTAGCTGCAATGACACTCCCTTGCGCTCTTTAATTATACGCCATCCAGCCCCAGTAACACCTTCCCTTTTTAGTTACCATCATCCAACTGCAACAACACTCCACTTTCCTCTTTAATTACAATTTAGCCACAATAACACTCCCCTCCTCTCTTTAATTACCATTGTCCAGCCGCATTGACACCTTCCCTATTTAGTTACCATATTCCAGCTGCAACAACACTCCCCCTTTCTCTCTAATTACCATCATTTAGCTGCAATAACACTCCCCTACTGTCTTTAATTACCACCGTCCAGCCCCAGTAACACCTTCCCTATTTAGTTACCATCCATTTGCTGAAAACACAATTTCGTTGTACTCATGCAAGACCAACCATACCCTACCATAGTTACCATCATCCAGCTGCGACAACACTCCCCTTTTCTCTCTAATTACCATTATTTAGCTGCAATAACACCCCCCTACTCTCCTTAATTACCATTGTCCAGCCGCAGTGACACCTTCCCTATTTAGTTACCATATTCCAGCTGCAACAACACTCCCCTTTTCTCTCTAATTACCATTATTTAGCTGCAATAACACTCCCCTACTCTCTTTAATTACCACCATCCAGCCCCAGTAACACCTTCCCTATTTAGTTACCATCCATTTGCTGAAAACACAATTTCGTTGTACTCGTGCAAGACCAACCATACCCTACCATAGTTACCATCATCCAGCTGCGACAACACTCCCCTTTTCTCTCTAATTACCATTATCTAGCTGCAATAACACCCCCCTACTCTCCTTAATTACCATTGTCCAGCCGCAGTGACACCTTCCCTATTTAGTTACCATATTCCAGCTGCAACAACACTCCACTTTACTCTAATTACCATTATTTAGCTGCAATAACACTCCCCTACTGTCTTTATTTACCACTGTCCAGCCCCAGTAACACCTTCCCTATTTAGTTACCATCCATTTGCTGAAAACACAATTTCGTTGTACTCGTGCAAGACCAACCATACCCTACCATACTTACCATCATCCAGCTGCGACAACACTCCCCTTTTCTCTCTAATTACCATTATTTAGCTGCAATAACACTCCCCTACTCTCTAATTACCATCGTCCAGCCCTAGTAACACTTTCCCCATTTATTTACCATCAGCCAGCTGCAACAACACTCCCCCTTTTTCTCTAATTACCATTAATTAGCTGCAATAACACTCCCTACTCTCTTTTTAGTTACCACCGTCCAGCCCCATTAACACCTTCCCTATTTAGTTACCATCCATTTGCTGAAAACACAATTTTGTTGTACTCGTGCAAGACCAACCATACCCTACCATAGTTACCATCATCCAGCTGCGACAACACTCCCCTTTTCTCTCCAATTACCATTATTTAGCTGCAATAACACTCCCCTACTCTCTTTAATTACCATTGTCCAGCTGCAGTGACACCTTCCCTATTTAGTTACCATATTCCAGCTACAACAACACTCTCCTTTACTCTCTAATTACCATTATTTAGCTACAATAACACTCCCCTACTGTCTTTATTTACCACTGTCCGGCCCCAGTAACACCTTCCCTATTTAGTTACCATCCATTTGCTGAAAACACAATTTCGTTGTAGTCGTGCAAGACCAACCATACCCTACCATACTTACCATCATCCAGCTGCGACAACACTCCCATTTTCTCTCTAATTACCATTATCTAGCTGCAATAACACTCCCCTACTCTCTTTAATTACCGTTGTCCAGTCGCAGTGACACCTTCTCTATTTAGTTACAATATTCCAGCTGCAACAACACTCCCCTTTTCGCGCTAATTACCATTAATTAGCTGCAATAACACTCCCTACTCTCTTTAATTACCACTGTCCGGCCCCAGTAACACCTTCCCTATTTAGTTACCATCGTCCAGCTGCAACAACACTCCCCTTTTCAAACGATTTTCGGTCAATCATGTGATGTTTTGCGACAGCGGTGATGGCGCTGATTTTCAACCTGAAGGACCTGGTAGACATGATGGCCATCGGCGCCCTGCTGGCGTACACGTTGGTAGCGGCGTGCGTGCTGGTGCTCAGGTGCGTCCCCCTCCACCATCCTTGCCACATCATTAGGTACACCTAAAGAACGTGCCGTGTCCTCTGAAGGTACCAGCCCGAGGGCGGCGGAGCCCGCGAGGAGGGAAGTGAAAACGGGGCCGAGTCCGACGTTCCGACGCATCA
>NC_084564.2:9222500-9260000 GCF_033978685.3 Nerophis lumbriciformis | reverse complement strand
GCAACAACACTCCCCTCTTTAATTACCATCCTGCTGCAACCACACTCCCCTCTTTACCATCATTAAGCTGCAATTATACTCCTCTCTTCAATTACCATCTTTCAGCTGCAATAAGACTCTCCTCTTTAATTACCATCCTTCAACTGCAATAACATTCCCCTCTTTAGATACCATCATTCAGCTGCAGTGACACTCCGGTCTTTAATTACCATCCTTCAGCTGCAATTGCACTCCTCTCTTTAATTACCATCATTCAGCTGCAATAACACCCCCCTCTTTAATTACCATCCTCCAGCTGCAAAAACATTCCCCTCTTTAGTTAGCATCATTCAGCTGCAGTGACACTCCGCTCTTTAATCACCATCTTTCCACTGCAACAACACTCCCCTCTTTAATTACCATCCTTTAGCTGCAATTGCACTCCTCTCTTTAATTACCATCATCCAGCTGCAATAACACCCCCGTCTTTAATTACCATCCTCCAGCTGCAATAACATTCCCCTCTTTAATTACCATCCTTCAGCTGCAATAACATTCCTCTCCTTAGTTACATTGTTTCCCCGCAATGACACTCTCCTCTTTAATTGCAATAAGTCAGCTGCAATAACACCCCCTTCTCTCTTGGTACCATCTTTCAGCTGCAATGGCACTTGCCTCTTTAATTACCATTATTCAGCTGCAATAACACATTTTTCTCTTTAATGACAAATGTTCAGCTCTAATAACACTCCCCTCTTTAATTACCACCATTCAGCTGCAATAACACACCCTTCTCTCTAGGTGCCATCTTTCAGCTGCAATAACACTCCCCTTCTCGCTTTGGTTACAACTGTTTAGCTGTAATAACACTCCCCTCTCTTTATTATACATCATTCCCCTGCAACAACACTCCCCTTCTCTCTTTAATTACCATCAATTGTCTGCAATAACACTCATCTCTTTAATTAACACTGTTCAGCTGCAGTAACACTAACCCCCTCTTTAATTACCAACGTCCAGCTGCAACAACACTCCCCTTCTCTCTTTAACAACCACCATTCGACACTTTTCCTTCTCTTTTGTGTGTGTGTGTGTGTGTGTGTGTGTGTGTGTGTGTGTGTGTGTGTGTGTGTGTGTGTGTGTGTGTGTGTGTGTTTGCTGCATACTCTGAACATGTTGGACTGCTGAAGTTTTTGCACTTTAAAAAACAAATCAATTTGTATCACTATAATTTTGAGCCATTTCTAAAATGTGAATGTACATTATAATATTGTTTAAATGCTATTTATTATTTATTTTGCCATGAAAGTGCTATTGAAAGGTGATGTTTTGTCATAATTACTGCACTGATTTACTTTTCAACTTTGTGAAGTAGTCCATAATTTTTTTTTAACAAATGTTTTTTTTTTCCCAAAATTATTTTTTTTATTGTCCAATTTCAAATGAAAACTGTCAGAATGAATGTCAAACTGTAATAACTTGACTTGCAAAAACAGTAAATAATATATTTTAAAAATGTGTTTTCCCTACTTGTTGCCTCGTCGATGTGCCTTTAAATGGAATGTTTAAATATATTTCCTGGTTTGATTTTATTAGATTTTTGTGATTTTTAATAAGCTTGTGTTTCAGATATTACAATACTGTACGACCACATGTGTCTGTGTCTTCTCATTTTTCACTTCAAAAGCACAACATGTCTAAATATGTCAATGAAACTGTATAATAAAGCATCCTGTGCAGTTCCAGACGCGTCCAGCAGAGGGAGACGTGATGGGTGGGCGTTGCCGTCCAGCGACGCTGCAGTTCGGCGTGTCGTCCTCTCCATCATCGTGGGTCCGTTTCTGCTCTTCCTAATCGAGATGCACGGTAAGAACTTTGATTTCTCGTCCCTTGATGACGTCATGTCGAGGTGAGAGTGCAGGTGATGGCGCACCTTTACCCGTGATGTTGTTTTTACCCGCTAAAAACAATCGAAATGTCGGAGGCGGGAAAAGTCACGTCTCCATTTTCATCCTCAGGATTTCACGAGGAGCCTCGTGTGCGCGCGCAAGTGATCGATAACATGAAAACGATTGTTGTTGGGTTTTTTTTGCGCGCGACCACAAAGGAGTTCCACGAGGAGAGGCGACTCAGGTGGCAGGTGGCGGGAAGGAGGGGGATGGTGCCCACGGAGGCGTGTTGACGACAACACGCTGCAGCATCACGGCAACCATCATGTGCGTGTGGAGGCTCCAAATGTCCATCGATTTCAAGTACTATTCCTTAAGGGCGCAAATGCACACTCGATACCGTCCAACGCACGAGTATCGGTATCAGAGAGTCGACCTTCAAAACAATAGTAATTCTCACCTTTTTTTCCCCCCCAGCGTCGCCATGGTAACCATGCGCCCTTTGGAGCGGAAGAGTTTTCACTTAAGCCCACTTTAACGTCCCGAAAATGTAACAGAACAATTTGGTGTCCCAAAAAAATAATAAAATGATTT
Organism: Nerophis lumbriciformis; assembly: GCF_033978685.3. Lineage (NCBI taxonomy): Eukaryota > Metazoa > Chordata > Actinopteri > Syngnathiformes > Syngnathidae > Nerophis > Nerophis lumbriciformis. The sequence continues at coordinate 9,257,538 of NC_084564.2, read as the reverse complement.
ATTATTATTAATTTAAAAAAATTGATTAATTGATTTAAAAAATATAAAAAAAATCGATTAATTTTTTATTTGTATTATTATTATTTGTTTTAAAAATTGAATTAATTGATTATTTTAAAAGTGAAGTGAATTATATTTATAGAGCGCTTTTCTCTAGTGACTCAAAGCGCTTTACATAGTGAAACCCAATATCTAAGTTAGATTTAAACCAGTGTGGGTGGCACTGCGAGCAGGTGGGTAAAGTGTCTTGCCCAAGGACACAACGGCAGTGACTAGGATGGCGGAAGCGGGGATCGAACCTGGAACCCTTAATTAAGTTGCTGGCACGGCCACTCTACCAACCGAGCTATACCGCTTGATTTTGAATTGATTGATTTGGCCCTGCGATGAGGTGGCGACTTGTCCAGGGTGTACCCCGCCTTCCGCCCGATTGTAGCTGAGATAGGCTCCAGCGCCCCCAAAAGGGAATAAGCGGTAGAAAATGGATGGATGGATGGATTTAAAAAAAATCAATTAATTGATTTTAAAAAATATATTAAAAATCGATTTATTTTTTATTTGTATTATTTATTTTAAAAACATCGATTAATTGATCAAGAAAATATTTAAAAATCGATTTATTTTTTATTTGTATTATTATTTATTTTTTTTAAAATCGATTAATTGATTTAAAAATAAAAATATCGATTAATTGATTAAAAAATATATTTAAAAAAATCTAATTGTTTTTTTTAATTATTATTATTTATTTTTTAAAAATCGATTAATTTATTAAATAAACACTTTTAAAAATTGTTTTTTATTATTATTATGGATTTTAATCTGTCCTGTTCAGCGACTCAGACAAATCATATTGTTGATGTAGATCAGGGGTCCCCAAACTACAGCCCACGGGCCGGATCCGTGCCGCCAGTGTCCAAAATTCGGCCCGTGGGAAGTCCCTTTAATTATTATTATTTTTTTAATCTGTCCTTTCTGTCTATCCATTTTCTACTGCTTGTTACTCTCAGTGTCTCCTGGTCGCTCAGGCAAATCATATTGTCTAAAAATGCATTTTCCCATCGATAACATGACATCATCGGCAAAGTGCGCGCTCTTTCAGTCAATTAGTGCGCAAGGAATATATATATATATATATATACAGCCCGGCCCCGGCCAAATCGCTTTAACCTAATGTGGCCCCCGAGTCAAAAAGTTTGGGGACCCCTGATGTAGATGATCTTTATGTGCTGTACACATTTACTTTAGAAAAGAGAAGTATTGGATACTTCTCTTGTATTGGATTTTTGTAAATGTTTGGGTAGAATTTATACCAGTTTTCTTTTAAGTAATATAAACATTTATCGGAGCTCTTTATCTATTTCAAGTATCAAAACCTTTCTGCTCGACCGGAAAGCAAGAGCTCCACAAAAACACCTAAAAAAATATCCCAGATTACCCACAATTAAAAAAAAAAAAAATCACACATTATTCAGAATTTAAAAAAAAATATCCCAGATTACCCATAATTTAAAACATATTCCAGATTACCCATAATTTAAGAAAAAATATGCCACATTACTCAGAATAAAAATAATAATAATACAAGATTACCCAGAATAAATAAAAACATCTCCCAGATTACACAGAATTCCAGGTTTTAAGGGACATCTTTCCATTGGAAATGAGTGGGCCGTTTTTGAAACTTGCACAATTCCCTCATTTCTCACCCGATTGAAGCCATTCCACCATCCACACACTCCACTCACCTTGGAAAAATTCCAGGAATTCGCAGAATTTTCTGGAAAGTTTTCATCGTCACATTTTTTAACTGTTTTTTGACCATTTCTCCTTCAAAACATTCCTCTTCGACAGGACAACAAATGCTCCTATTTTTTGTTGTTGTACAAATTCCCCAAATTTTCCAGGAATTCCATTAGGGGATTCTGAAATACCAACTCAAATTCAAACTGTTACTACATCAACATTCACACCATTTTAATCATATCATCTAGGAAAATTGTGCTAGTATCAATAATTTCAAAAATTCCCGAAATTCCCAAATTACCAGGAAATCCCCATTCAAATGAATGGACGTATTCATTTCATAGTTCTACAATTCCCTCAATTGTCAAAATGTTGCGTTGTTTTTAAACCCGAATTCGACCTTTCAACCATCGACACACACTACTCTTCCGATATATCGAACACAAAACATGTTTTTTGCCTTCCCAAAATTCCCGGTTTTCCCTGAATTTGCAGGAATTGTTCCCCCCCTTATTGACAATAAATGCAGCATTATACAATCTACTGCACATCCCACATTTGTCATCCGATTTGAACCGTTCCACTATCCACACACTCCACTCACCTTGGACAATCAAACTACCATTTCCCAAATTCAAACAATTCCAGGAATTCCCTTAATTCCCATTTTTTTAAAGCCCTATTTTCACATTTTCACATTTTTCAACCGTTTTTGACCATTCCACCTTTAAAACATTCCTCTTAGTTGGGACAACAAATGCTCTTACTTCTACGCACAAATTCCCGGTTTTCCAGAAATCCCATGAGGAATTCCGAAATACCAATTCAATTTCAAACTGTTACAACATCAACATTTTTCAACCGTTTTGAAAAATTCCAACACCAACGCATTCATATCATGTAGGACAATTGTGTCGTTATCAATATTTTTAAAAACATCCCAGTTTTACCAAAATTCCAAAATGTCTAGGAAATTCCCATTCAAATGAATAGACGTATACAATGCCCTAAATTCTCAAAATGTCTTATTTTTTTAAAATTTACCACTACCAGGCTAACTTTTTTTTCGTTTTCCCCCGAATAAATTTTTTTTTTTGAATTGTTTTAAATCAAGAATTGATTCTGAATCGGATAAATATCCCCAAAATTTGAATCACATTGAATCGTGTGGTGCCTAAAGATTCACAGTCTTAGAACATATATAATAACATTTCCATATTTTTCACCATTATTAATTTTATTAAATAGAAGTTCCCTGTCGATCCGAGGAACGTTTGTCCACTTAAAGGTTGCAAACCCTTCAACCCACTTTAACGTCCGAACCTGCTAACACAGGAAAAGACGAGTCTGCTGGTGTCAACGTGACTGGATTCCATTCGCATTTTCCTTTTCCAGGTAAAAACTCTTTTACAAAAGTGACCTGTTCAAGAGGACATTAAAACAGGTTTTAAAACATTGATTTTCAGTGCAACTACCGGCCTTGTTGGGAATCCTTTTGTAGAGTTTTTCCTTGCCTCCCCTGGGAGATCCCAAACGACTTCAGGAACTCTAACTTCAGTTATGTCTCCAGTGAGAAAGTAAACTTGGGAGTTGAACGTTGCTATTAATGCCTGCGAAGCGACTCCAAGTTTATAGACACAACCCTCACCTGGACAATGGGCATATGCACAGACAACTCCACCCCCCCATTCCACACCTTTACCACCGCTTGAACCCCTTAGGGGCGATGGACCGCTGAGCATGGCCTTAGATAGCAGCAGCCTGCCACCGTAGCTCCCCTCCCCTCTGTTGAAAGTTTTGTGGATTCGATGTGTAACATGTTTTTGTGTGCTATCAAGTTTTTTTCTAGGCCTCAATCTCGAGCCCCCCTCCCCAAGAGCCTGTTCAACGTTTAAGGGGCATCGTAATTGTCAGACCCATCACCGTTCCTCTTCTGTCTCTCTGTACAATGTTTGTCTAATCTTGAACGGAATTGACCTGAAAACCTGAATTGAGCAGAAAAATCCACAAAATAATTTTCGGAAAATATTTTTTTGTTCTTTGAGGGGAGGGTTGGTTTTGGGTAAGGATCGGTCCGCTTGTTTTGGTCGGAGTATAGAAGAGTTTCTGTGAGTACTGTTATCTTTTTTCCAGGGTCGTGCGGTGACTGGATTTCCGTGCAAACAGGAGCCATGACTAAGTGATTCTGTCCTTCCTAAAGTCCTACCTAGAACTGATTCAGAAATGTGTGATAGAGTCCAGTCGCTAAGGAATGACAACCTGCAAGAGGAGGCGCCGGCTGATGGAAACGCCAACGATATCAGGACGGACGGCGGCGGGAGAATGGGCGGTGGCAGCGCTCCGTCCGACCAGGACAAGGTGGTCATCTGGGGTACGGACTCCCCGTGTGACGACCCCGAGCTGGCAGAGTTCGAGATGCTGGAGTGTCAGGAGCTGGAGGCCTGCCTGGTGGAGGACGGAGAGGACTTTGTCGGGCTGCAGGAGCGCAACAATCCGCCGCCTTTGAGCAGCAGAACCGCAGAAGAACCGGCGACTGATCAGTCTGATGGTTTTGCTTCCGCTTCTGTGGACAACAAGGGAAAGACGTGCAAGACAGAAAATACCCCAAAAAGACGTGAGTCCTGCGTGGATCTGAATCTGAACTCCACTGTTTACTCAAAGGATCCTGAAGCCAAAAAGGAGGAGGAGCACAACAGGAACAATAACCACTTAAATAAAGCTTTGAAAGGTGCTTCACCCGTCAAAAACACTAAAAGCAAGAAAAGCACACAAGCAGACGAGCCTTCTGAAGGCAACGCTAGCCCTCGGAAAACCAAAGGATCTCCGCCCAAAGTTGTCAAGAAACAGGCATCCTCTGATACCTCCTTGAAAAAGCAGAACTCCTTTGAGAGAAGCTTGAAAAAGCAGCCCGCGTTTGAGTACACCTTCAAGAAGCAGCTCTCCTTTGATAACTCCACAAAGAAGCCGCAGAGCTCCTTCGAGATCGCCTCGCGCTCCTCCAGCCTGGAGAGGAGGAAGCCGTGGGGGAGCCACAGTCGCACGGCGACCCCGTCGTCATCGCCCAGGAAACAACCTCCTGCCTCTCCGGCCAAGGTGTCCAGTGTCCAAGCGGCCCTTCACGGCTCACCTCAAAGAAATTCAACGACAAAACCACCTAAGACACACATGGGCAGTGGGATCCCCAAACCTGTAGCTCCTGTAGACATCAAGAGGTCCTCTCCTCCCACTAAGCCCAAAAATGTCCGTCCAAAAATCATCACCTGCATACGCAAGAATCCACAAGGAACTGATCCCCCACTCTCCTATACTCCGGCTCATGCAGAGCCAAGGGTTGGACCTTCATATAAAATCTCCTACAGCACCATATTTGACAAGTACAGGCAGGAGCTGTCTGGACATTGTCCTTCTGGGCTGAAACCTTCTAGTCATCACGAGGACACCCAATGTCCCCAAGAGGTAAGACCGTTTTCTCCAGACGTTAGTTTTTAGTTGGTAAGCCCTAAGGAAGACCTCTGGACTCACGTCCCCAAGTCTCTCAGCAGCACTACCTTCAAGATGGAGGATATCACTCCCCCAGGGCGGCGAGGCCTCAGCTCGGGTTGTGTGCTGTCACCAGACAACCTGCAGCCAAAGCACGACTTCCACCGACAGGTCAAAGGGAGTCCACAGGTAAGATCCCGACAAGGTGTCTTCAAAGTCTTAGTGGCGCTTTTTAGTCAACCACCACGATCTATCCGTCTTCAGGAGACCCAAAACGGTCGGGTCCAGAGCTCTCCTCAAGGAATCTACTGATCAAATCGGGACAAACTGGTCTCCGTTCCCCTGGCTTCTCCACGCTACCAAGTGCTCGAAACGCCGCCGTGGGTGTCGCCAGAAGTGTGTCGTCTTTGTCCAGCGGCCAGATGAACGACAACAATACCAGCCAGACTTCTCAGCGTGAGTTCTTGACCAACACACAACTGTATTGTTGCAATGTCATGAATTTAAAACTACCTTATTTTCCGGACTATAAAGTGCACCGATGTATAAGCCGCACCCACTAAACTTTAGTTTCCATATATTAGCCGCACTGGACTTTAAGCCGCAGATACATACGTTAATTGTTTCCAAACGGTGTCTGTAACACGGCAGTAAAACGGCTGATCAAACAAAACAGAAGTCATGGTCATGGACCCACTCGCTGCGGAAGCTAGCTCTCCAATCAGCTAAACAGACTCAATAACTCCACCAATTTGTGAAAATGAAACCATACAAAAATAATGCCATTGTCAATGTGTTAGCATCCAAGCTAATGCTAACGACGCTAGCTTGAGCACATCACGGTAGCACGCGCAAATATGCATGAAAACGAACCTACAGACATCACACATGGGACGGTTTAGTAAGTAAAAATAGTTTTAGTTATATTGTAAAACTTACAGACATTGCTCGGAGTGATGAATGAAGAATCCATACAAGTAGAAACGCTATGGTTGGTTGAAAGCACTAAATGGAAGGACAGTGCAGTGAGGGAAAAGATGGCGCCTTAGCACAAAGAAGACACCTTTTCATTGTGTTTGCTCGGTTTAAAAAAAACAACTATTTGAATTATGGCCGTCAGCAAAGAAAAATCCACAATTTAGCCACACCGTTTTATAAGCCGCAGAGTTCAAAGCGTGGGAAAAAGTAGCGACTTATAGTCCGTGATTTTCAGTATGATTTGTAGGGTAGTTAGATTTCCAGTTACTTGATATTAGAAAGCACTTTAATGCTAAACAGTTTAGGTCTTAGGTGTCTTTATCAGCTAGTGCTAGCACTAAAGGTAATGCACATTTTAGCCGACAGCTAACGTCACACTGTTGCTAATTTTTGATAATTCGGTCATATTTCACGATATATCAAGTTTTTATGCAAACTTTTTGGTACCGTTACAACCGTAGCTAATTTTGGTAGTAGCTAAAATAATTTTAGCTCCTCAGTAAAAGATGCTAACTTTAGCAAATATGAAACTATAGCTAATTGAAAGCACTAAATGGAAGTTTGATTTCCAGTTACTTGATATTAGAAAGCGCTTTAATGCTAAACAGTTTAGGTCTTAGGTGTCTTTATCAGCTAGTGCTAGCACTAAAGCTAATGCACATGTTAGCCGACAGCTAACGTCACACTGTTGCTAATATTTGATAATTCGGTCATATTTCACGATATATCAACTTTTTATGCAAACTTTTAGATACCGTTACAACCGTAGCTAATTTTGGTAGTAGCTAAAATAATTTTAGCTCCTCAGTAAAAGATGCTAACTTTAGCAAATATGAAACTATAGCTAATTAAAAGCACTAAATGGAAGTTTGATTTCCAGTTACTTGATATTAGAAAGCGCTTTAATGCTAAACAGTTTAGGTCTTAGGTGTCTTTATCAGCTAGTGCTAGCACTAAAGCTAATGCACATTTTAGCCGACAGCTAACGTCACACTGTTGCTAATATTTGATAATTCGGTCATATTTCACGATATATCAACTTTTTATGCAAACTTTTCGGTACCGTTACAACCGTAGCTAATTTTGGTAGTAGCTAAAATAATTTTAGCTCCTCAGTAAAAGATGCTAACTTTAGCAAATATGAAACTATAGCTAATTGAAAGCACTAAATGGAAGTTTGATTTCCAGTTACTTGATATTAGAAAGCGCTTTAATGCTAAACACTTTAGGTCTTAGGTGTCTTTATCAGCTAGTGCTAGCACTAAAGCTAATGCACATGTTAGCCGACAGCTAACGTCACACTGTTGCTAATATTTGATAATTCTGTCATATTTCACGATATATCAACTTTTTATGCAAACTTTTAGATACCGTTACAACCGTAGCTAATTTTGGTAGTAGCTAAAATAATTTTAGCTCCTCAGTAAAAGATGCTAACTTTAGCAAATATGAAACTATAGCTAATTAAAAGCACTAAATGGAAGTTTGATTTCCAGTTACTTGATATTAGAAAGCGCTTTAATGCTAAACAGTTTAGGTCTTAGGTGTCTTTATCAGCTAGTGCTAGCACTAAAGCTAATGCACATTTTAGCCGACAGCTAACGTCACACTGTTGCTAATTTTTGATAATTCGGTCATATTTCACGATATATCAACTTTTTATGCAAACTTTTCGGTACCGTTTCAACCGTAGCTAATTTTGATAGTAGCTAAAATAATTTTAGCTCCTCAGTAAAAGATGCTAACTTTAGCAAATATGAAACTATAGCTAATTGAAAGCACTAAATGGAAGTTTGATTTCCAGTTACTTGATGTTAGAAAGCGCTTTAATGCTTAACAGTTTAGGTCTTAGGTGTCTTTATCAGCTAGTGCTAGCACTAAAGGTAATGCACTTGTTAGCCAACAGCTAACGTCACACTGTTGCTAATATTTGATAATTCGGTCATATTTTACGATAGATCAAGTTTTTATGCAAACTTTTCGGTACCGTTTCAACCGTAGCTAATTTTGATAGTAGCTAAAATAATTTTAGCTCCTCAGTAAAAGATGCTAACTTTAGCAAATATGAAACTATAGCTAATTGAAAGCACTAAATGGAAGTTTGATTTCCAGTTACTTGATATTAGAAAGTGCTTTAATGCTAAACAGTTTAGGTCTTCGGTGTCTTTATCAGCTAGTGCTAGCACTAAAGCTAATGCACATGTTAGCCGACAGCTAACGTCACACTGTTGCTAATATTTGATAATTCATTCATATTTTACGATAGATACGTTTTTATGCAAACTTTTCGGTATTGTTTCAACCGTAGATAATGTTGGTAGTGGCTAAGATCATTTTAGCTCCTCAGTAAAATATGCTAACTTTAGCAAATATTAAACTATAGCTAATTTTAATAAGCTAACAGCTAGTGTTAACATAAGATCATTTTAGCGCTAACGCTGATATTAGCCGATGTTTATTCTCGTAGCGAAAATAGTTTTCATTGAAAGCTAATTCTCGGACTGTAGCTAACGTGGATGTTAGCAATTAGCTTCGAAAGAATCCTGCAACGTGTTTAAATTAGAAATATATCCTCAAATCCAAAGCCATCGGTGTACTTATTGAGGAATTATTCATGGTTGTAAAAATGAGGCTTCATCTGAAACATAAAATAAAAATTAAGTCCAATTGTATGAAACAAAAAAAAGGTCCCTGGTGGATTATTGCAGGAACAGCCTTAAGCATTTTTGACGTCTTTAATAATTTAGCAATTAGCTTTCGAATGTGTCTGATGAGGAATGTAATGATAATACACCACAAAAAGACTATTTTTAACCTTTTTTTTTTGTCATTCATATTGATGTATTTTGTCTTTTTAAATGATGTAAACAACATTGTTCCAAAGAGCAATAAAGTTCTTCTATTTAAGACGTCAATTCATCCAAGAATTAAAGCCTTGGAGATGCAACAACAGCTTTTGTATGAATAATTGAGAGCTTTTAGGTTTCGCTTTGTGGAGATTTTCAAAAGCATATTTCAGTGGGATGATCACAACAGCTGCTTATTTATTAACATTTGAACTGCTCCACATTAGATGAATAAAAGTACATTATTTCCAATATCGTGAGGGAAAAAAAGCACCAAAAAAGAGGTTGCTATTGAGTTATTATGGGAATAAATGTCCTATGACACTTTAATATCATGTGTAAAGGATATCACCACATGGGCTCGGGAACACCTCAGAAAACCACTGTCAGTAACTACAGTTGGTCGCTACCTTTGTAAGTGCAAGTTAAAACTCTACTATGCAAAGCGAAAGCCATTTATCAACAACACCCAGAAACGCCGCTGGCTTCGCTGGGCCTGAGCTCATCTAAGATGGACTGATGCAAAGTGAGAAAGTGTTCTGTGGTCTGACGAGTCCACATTTTTAAATTGTTTTTGGAAACTGTGGACGTCGTGTCCTCCGGACCAAAGAGGAAAATAACTATCTGTTTTAGGCGCAAAGTTGAAAAGCCAGCATCTGTGATGGTATGGGGGTGTATTAGTGCCCAAGACATGGGTAACTTACACATCTGTGAAGGCGCCATTAATGCTGAAACGTACATACAGGTTTTGGAGCAACATATGTTGCCATCCAAGCAATGTTACCATGGACGCCCCTGCTTATTTCAGCAGGACAATGCCAAGCCACGTGTTACAACAGCGTGGCTTCGTAGTAAAAAAGTGCGGGTACTAGACGAATGGGAAAGAATTCCACCTGAGAAGCTTAAAAAATGTGTCTCCTCAGTTCCCAAACGTTTACTGAGTGTTATTAAAAGGAAAGGCCATGTAACACAGTGGTGAAAATGCCCCTGTGACCACTTTTTTGCAATGTGTTGCTGCCATTAAATTCTAAGTTAATGATTATTTGCAAAAAAGAAGTTTCTCAGTGTGAACATTAAATATCTTATCTTTGCAGTCTATTCAATTGAATATAAGTTGAAAAGGATTTACAAATCATTGTATTCTGTTTTTATTTACTATTTACACAACGTGCCAACTTCACTGGTTTTGTCTTTTATAATAATTTGATTGTGTTGGAGCTGGGTGTTGTTGTTTTCGGTACTTCTACTAAAGGTGATCATCGTTTCCCTGCGAAACTACACCACTCAGTGGTCAGTGTTGGTATCACAAGGACTAACTGGCCTAATGAGACTGCAACGCTCCTTTTCAGGGGAATGAACCTGATTGGAAACATGATGTAATTCTTCTGTGTATTAATCAAAACATTTTTACATCACAGCTTCTCGAAAAGAGACGAAAGACGCGGACAAGTCGTCGCCTAAAACGTGTGCGGGGCTTTCTCCCAAGTCCCAGTCCCCCGGTGAGTCTCAGTTTGCACGGCGTGTGCGTGCGAGCGTGTCATCATCATCATCTACCCTCGGTCTGCCCTTCATTAACTGTCGCCATAGCAACCGTCTCCAGTAGCTGCAATGCTGGGGAGTCAGCAGTCATCTCCCTTTCCTTTATTGAACCAGGTGAAAAGTCATGGAGGTTAAAATGACGTTTTACTAGGCCAAGAAGGCAGCAATATAGAAGAACAAAAACTGGAGCGGTCACACACTATAGTTAACAGCTTAAATTACTTACAACATAAACATAAAAACACGCAATAGGTAAAAAATACAATGTGTCAATAAAAACAATTTAAAAACAAGCACAGTGCCCGAAAAATTAACGGCTTCTCGGCCTGAAATCCCCCCGAAGTGATGAGTTCAGGTAACCTCAGATCCTTTTGTATTTCATTCCATGACCATGGAGCAGCGAATCTAAAGGCTTTTACTCAGCCAGCGTTTGCATTTTGTGGCTTTTAATGCCTCACAATTAAACACTTTTATGTTAAAAATACTGAACAGATGTTTACCTTATCCCAATAAACATAAAAGTGTTTGATTGTGAGGCATTAAAAGCCACAAAATGCAACGGGTCCATCAGACCCACAAACGCTGGCTGAGTAACAACAATATGAACGTTGCATGGAAAATTTCTCTGCCAGTTTCTTGCATCCCACAGGGATTATTTTGTGTTTCTGCACCTGCGGTTCCTACACAAGGTTGCAACATTGTCTGCTCTCATTTTCTCGCACATTTGACCCTCTGATGTTCTGTGTACTGTTGCGTTTTGGACCAGTTGTTCCTCCCAGGGAATTCAAGTCACAAGTCACAAGTCGCTCCCAAGCTCTTTACCTTGTTTTATGTTCGGCCACTGGTGAGTCTGTCCAGAAGAGTGTAAGAGGTGTCCAATTCTCAGCGTGTCGCCCGGACGAGGCCCCCAAATTGTTGCGTTTTCGACCAGTTGTTCCTCCCAGGGAATTCAAGTCACAAGTCGCTCCCAAGCTCTTTACGACACTTAAAGCTGAGTTGAAAAACGACCAGTGACAGAGTAGGTATTTTGTAATATATTTGCAAAGCTTTGCAGATATACAGGTAAAAGCCAGTAAATTAGAATATTTTGAAAAACTTCATTTATTTCAGTAATTGCATTCAAAAGGTGTAACTTGTACATTATATTTATTCATTGCACACAGACTGATGCATTCAAATGTTTATTTCATTTAATTTTGATGATTTGAAGTGGCAACAAATGAAAATCCAAAATTCCGTGTGTCACAAAATTAGAATATTACTTAAGGCTAATACAAAAAAGGGATTTTTAGAAATGTTGGCCAACTGAAAAGTATGAAAATGAAAAATATGAGCATGTACAATACTCAATACTTGGTTGGAGCTCCTTTTGCCTCAATTACTGCGTTAATGCGGCGTGGCATGGAGTCGATGAGTTTCTGGCACTGCTCAGGTGTTATGAGAGCCCAGGTTGCTCTGATAGTGGCCTTCAACTCTTCTGGGTTTTTGGGTCTGGCATTCTGCATCTTCCTTTTCACAATACCCCACAGATTTTCTATGGGGCTAAGGTCAGGGGAGTTGGCGGGCCAATTTAGAACAGAAATACCATGGTCCGTAAACCAGGCACGGGTAGATTTTGCGCTGTGTGCAGGCGCCAAGTCCTGTTGGAACTTGAAATCTCCATCTCCATAGAGCAGGTCAGCAGCAGGAAGCATGAAGTGCTCTAAAACTTGCTGGTAGACGGCTGCGTTGACCCTGGATCTCAGGAAACAGAGTGGACCGACACCAGCAGATGACATGGCACCCCAAACCATCACTGATGGTGGAAACTTTACACTAGACTTCAGGCAACGTGGATCCTGTGCCTCTCCTGTCTTCGACCGACACCAGCAGATGACATGGCACCCCAAACCATCACCCAACCATGCAAATGTTGCATTTCCTTTGGAAATCGAGGTCCCAGAGTCTGGAGGAAGACAGGAGAGGCACAGGATCCACGTTGCCTGAAGTCTAGTGTAAAGTTTCCACCATCAGTGATGGTTTGGGGTGCCATGTCATCTGCTGGTGTCGGTCCACTCTGTTTCCTGAGATCCAGGGTCAACGCAGCCGTCTACCAGCAAGTTTTAGAGCACTTCATGCTTCCTGCTGCTGACCTGCTCTATGGAGATGGAGATTTCAAGTTCCAACAGGACTTGGCGCCTGCACACAGCGCAAAATCTACCCGTGCCTGGTTTACGGACCATGGTATTTCTGTTCTAAATTGGCCCGCCAACTCCCCTGACCTTAGCCCCATAGAAAATCTGTGGGGTATTGTGAAAAGGAAGATGCAGAATGCCAGACCCAAAAACGCAGAAGAGTTGAAGGCCACTATCAGAGCAACCTGGGCTCTCATAACACCTGAGCAGTGCCAGAAACTCATCGACTCCATGCCACGCCGCATTAACGCAGTAATTGAGGCAAAAGGAGCTCCAACCAAGTATTGAGTATTGTACATGCTCATATTTTTCATTTTCATACTTTTCAGTTGGCCAACATTTCTAAAAATCCCTTTTTTGTATTAGCCTTAAGTAATATTCTAATTTTGTGACACACGGAATTTTGGATTTTCATTTGTTGCCACTTCAAATCATCAAAATTAAATGAAATAAACATTTGAATGCATCAGTCTGTGTGCAATGAATAAATATAATGTACAAGTTACACCTTTTGAATGCAATTACTGAAATAAATCAAGTTTTTCAAAATATTCTAATTTACTGGCTTTTACCTGTACATTCACAGAGACAGCATAGAACATTCGGCTCGCCCTAAGATGGTCTCTCTTCCCGACCCAAAACCCTCTCCCGTCTCCCATCTCTCTAGTCAAAACACATGCACATTATCTAGTCAAAACACATTCCAAAGATCAAGGTTAACACACACAGTTTACTTGCAGAGAAACAGAAAGAGAATAAATGGGAAAACACGAGCTGTTTTCAAATATGACTATGAAATAAAAGAAGTAACACTTAAATTCGGATATATACACTCTGTCTTCCTCCTGTCTAGGCCTGCTGTGTTTGTGTGTGTGTGTGTGTGTGCACTTGTCTCACCATCCTTGTGTGGACATACACTTGACAAACCACCCTTTCTGTGAGGACCTTTTGACTTGTGAGGACATTTGCCTGGTCCTCACAACTACAGAAGTAAAATATTTGTTTTACTTTGTGTGTTTTTGCATTCTGAAGTGAGGTTGCAACTCTCTACTCCCATCTAGTGCTAGATATATTTTTTTCATCATTCTAGCTATAGTGAAAAGGGGGGCCCTCACAACCTACTAACCAAACGTGGGCCCACACAAAGTAGGCAAGACGTGTGTGTGTGTGTGTGTGTGTGTGTGTGTGTGTGTGTGTGGGTGGGTGCGGTACACAGAACATCAATTTCCACAGTTCTATTAGCCCCGGGTCCAGTGGACCCGGACATCTTATATGTAATAGAAATGTGTAAGGGGGGGGTGTATGGTGTGTGGTCATTAAATATGTATTCTCATATATGTTCTTCACAGAAAATGAGCCAAAGTGAGTCTCAGTTTGAAAAATTAATTAATTGTATCATTTTTCTTTTAATAAAAAATGAAAACGGGTCTCACAGACCCGAACACCACACAAGGGTTAACCTTTGCGTGGTGTGTACTCTTATACAGTCTCACTACGCTCTGGCGAAAGATTGTACGCCTCCTCTTTTATTTGGACTTTCCCTGATTACATGGCAACAGCTGTTTCTAAGGGACGGGGGTTGTAAACAGCCATTGCCTTTGATTACAACAGTTTAAAGAAAAGGTCGTAAAACAGTTCAACGATCTCGGGTCAAGACAATATCTTTCTGTTGATTACAATACATGAAAGAAACAAAACACCTTCATGTTGCTTCCCATCCTACACAGTGGAGTTTTACAAGCCTTCTGCTTGGTAGGATTAAAGACAGCTTTTGTCTGCTCGCCGGGAACTCATTGAAACACAAAGTTTTGTGATAACTTAGATACAATTATTCTGACACGTTCATAACATGAAAACTATTAAAATGTTAACAAAAACTATGAAACGTTAATATCAAAAACTATGAGACGTTAACAAAAACTATTAAACGTTAACATAAAAATAAAGCGTTAATAACATAAAAACTATAAAACTTCATAAAAACTAACTGTTTCAATTGTATTTTTATTTGACTTGTGTTTCTTTCATGAGATTATAGACTTAGACTTTTTATAGTATATAGTGTATATATACACTATATAGTGTATATATACACTATGTAGTGTATATATACACTATATAGTGTATATATACACTACATAGTGTATATATACACTATGTAGTGTATATATACACTATATAGTGTATAGGTTATCCAATGAATGTCCATCTCACTTTTTCAACCCTCTCTTGGTCCTGTGGCGGTCCCGTTGTGCAGCCCGCGGACGCTCGGCGGTGCGAGCGGGCGGCGCTGAGCGGGCGCAGGAAGTGGACCGGGCGCTGATCAAGCTGCTGAGGGAGCGATGTGAGCAGCAAGGCCGCCAGCTGCAAAGTCTGCAGGCCCAGCTCAAGAAGGCCTCGCTCTGCATGGACGTGTTCGCCATCACCACACAGCATTTCTGTCACAAGGTCAACATTTTTATTATATGTGTTGCAGCTATTATTATTATATGTATCATTCATACGCCTCATTATTGCAGCTATTATTATTATTATATGTGTCATTCATACGCCTCATTATTGCAGCTATTATTATTATTATATGTGTCATACATACGCCTCATTATTGCAGCTATTATTATTATTATATGTATCATTCATACGCCTCATTATTGCAGCTATTATTATTATTATTATATGTGTCATACATACGCCTCATTATTGCAGCTATTATTATTATTATATGTGTAATTCATACGCATCTTGTTGCAGCTATTATTATTATATATGTCATTCATACGCCTCTTGTTGCAGCTATTATTATTATTATTATATGTGTCATTCATACGCATCTTGTTGCAGCTATTATTATTATTATTATGTGTCATTCATACGCCTCATTATTGCAGCTATTATTCTTATGTGTCATTCATACGCCTCATTATTGCAGCTATTATTATTATTATATGGCTCATTCATACGCCTCATTATTGCAGCTATTATTATTATTATATGTGTCATTCATACGCCTCATTATTGCAGCTATTATTATTATATGTGTCATTCATACGCCTCATTATTTCAGTTATTATTCTTATGTGTCATTCATACGCCTCATTATTGCAGCTATTATTATTATGTGTCATTCATACGCCTCATTATTGCAGCTATTATCATGTGTCATTCATACGCATCTTGTTGCAGCTATTATTATTATTATATGTGTCATTCATACGCCTCATTATTGCAGCTATTATTATTATTATATGTGTCATTCATACGCCTCATTATTGCAGGTATTATTATTTTTATATGTGTAATTCATACACATCTTGTTGCAGCTATTAGTATTATTATATGTGTCATTCATACGCCTCATTATTGCAGCTATTATTATTATTATTATATGTGCCATTCATACACCTCTTGTTGCAGCTATTATTATTATTATATGTGTCATTCATACGCCTCATTATCGCAGCTATTATTATTATATGGCTCATTCATACGCCTCATTATTGCAGCTATTATTATTATATGTGTCATTCATACGCCTCATTATTGCAGCTATTATTATATGGCTCATTCATACGCCTCATTATTGCAGCTATTATTATTATGTGTCATTCATACGCCTCATTATTGCAGCTATTATTATTATTATACGGCTCATTCATACGCCTCATTATTGCAGCTATTATTTTTATATGTGTCATTCATACGCCTCATTATTGCAGCTATTATTATTATTATATGTGTCATTCATACGCCTCATTATTGCAGCTATTATTATATGTGTCATTCATACGCCTCATTATTGCAGCTATTATTATTATTATTATATGTGTCATTCATACGCCTCATTATTGCAGCTATTATTATTATATATGTCATTCATGCGCCTCATTATTGCAGCTATTATTATTATTATATGTGTCATTCATACGCCTCATTATTGCAGCTATTATTATTATTATATGTGTCATTCATACGCCTCATTATCGCAGCTATTATGTGTCATTCATACGCCTCATTATTGCAGCTATTATTATTATATGTGTCATTCATACGCCTCATTTCAGCTATTATCAATATTATATGTGTCATTCATACGCCTCATTATTGCAGCTATTATTATTATTATGTGTCATTCATACGCATCATTATTGCAGCTATTATTATTATATGTGTCATTCATACGCATCATGTTGCAGCTATTATTATTATTATTATGTGTTATTCATACGCCTCATTATTGCAGCTATTATTATTATATGTGTCATTCATACACCTCATTATTGCAGCTTTTATTATTTTTATTATATGTGTTATTCATACGCCTCATTATTGCAGTTATTATTATTATTATGTGTCATTCATACGCCTCATTATTGCAGTTATTATTATTATTATGTGTCATTCATACGCCTCATTATTGCAGATATTATTATTATTATGTGTCATTCATACGCCTTATTATTGCAACTATTATTATTATATTTGTCATTCATACGCCTCATTATTGCAGCTATTATTATTATAATGTGTCATTCATACGCCTCATTATTGCAGCTATTATTATTATAATGTGTCATTCATACACCTCATTATTGCAGCTATCATATATATTTGCCAACCTAGAATGATGTTAAAAACTTATGTTAGCATGTAGCTCACATAACTATGCTAGTGTTGCTAACGTATTTGTCCCCCTGTACCACAATGTGTGTGTCGAACATGAATCAAGTACACAATAGCACACACTCGGTCCGGCACAAACACAGCTCATTAGCATTAAAGCTACACACACCCAACAATGTTTAGGCACTTTTAAACTGTCTAAATTCAACGCTGACACGATTGATACTTATAAAAAAAAGAAATATTGGGACGGTCAGGCGGCCATGTTGTGTTTGGCATCATCCACTTAGGTCCTCGGGATGAGTGAGTGGGCGTGTTAGTGAGGGAGTGAAGGGGTTAAGGTCTGGGCGTGCACTGCTGGGATTTTATAGTCTTTGTTGTGAGGACAGGAGGGGAGTCTTCTCTCTCTCCTCCTCCTCCTCCTCCGGTCCTGCATCCGGCAGAAGGGATGCTGCTGCCGTCTGCTCCTTTATGGGCCATGGCTGCTCCAGGCGTCCTTGTGTCGGCCACACGGTAAATAAAGTCTTCTCTCAGGATTCTTCTAGTCCATTAGCGCTTTTCTTTTGGGCGGGGGAGGGGGGGGCAACGTGCTGACGAATGTGCTGAGTCAACGCCGGCTGGTCCGGTTCCGGTGGACTGTTTAGGAGTTAAATGTATGCTATCTTATATTATCTAGAACTATCTTAATCTGGCATTGTGCACCAGTACTAAACACATCTGGACTGTTCTGGTCCCCTAAAAAAAAACCGCGTGGTCATGGTTCTGCTGAAGGTGAGGGATCACCTCCGCATGAGTCATCTTCATCGTTTGTGAGAATGGTACTTTGTGTCCCTCGTGGTCCACGGTGGTCTGGGGAAGGGTCCATAAAGGATGGTGTTGCCATGGCGACGGG
Organism: Nerophis lumbriciformis; assembly: GCF_033978685.3. Taxonomy (NCBI): domain Eukaryota; kingdom Metazoa; phylum Chordata; class Actinopteri; order Syngnathiformes; family Syngnathidae; genus Nerophis; species Nerophis lumbriciformis. The sequence goes on along the minus strand of NC_084564.2, from coordinate 9,239,263 downwards.
CTGATGAGAGAAACCAAGATGACCGCCCGGAGAGTCACGTCAGGGCGGGACCATCAGGGCGGTGTTAGCAAGAGGCTGGCAGATAATAATAATATCCATCCATCCATCTTCTTCCGCTTATCCGAGGTCGGGTCGCGGGGGCAGCAGCCTAAGTAGGGAAGCCCAGACTTCCCTCTCCCCAGCCACTTCGTCCAGCTCCTCCCGGGGGATCCCAAGGCGTTCCCAGGCCAGCCAGGAGACATAGTCTTCCCAACGTGTCCTGGGTCTTCCCCGTGGCCTCTTACCGGTCGGATGTGCCCGAAACACCTCCCTAGGGAGGCGTTCGGGTGGCATCCTGACTAGATGCCCGAACCACCTCATCTGGCTCCTCTCGTAATAATAATACTAATAATGACTACAAAATTCCCGTGGAAATTTTGATGGGCCTGCTATCGGTGCTCTGGACCTCTGGCCAGGGGGGTCGTCGGAAACCGCCGTACTTTTAAGATAATAATAATAATAATAATAGATTTTATTTGTAAAAAGCACTATACATTGATTAAACAACCTCAAAGTGCTACAGTGTATTAAAAAAATAAAATAAAAAAAATTAATAAAAAGATAATATAAAAAAATAAAAAATAAAACAGCCAAATAGCTAAAACTATTATGCATATATCTAAAAAAAAGGCTTTTTAAAAAAAAAAAAGAAAAAAGAAGGGTTTTTAAGCCTTTTTTAAAAGCATCCACAGTCTGTGGTGCCCTCAGGTGGTCAGGGAGAGCACTCCACAGACTGGGAGCGGCGGAGCAGAAAGATGGTGCCGAGTGTGCTAACAATGGCATGCTAACAGTTAGCATGTCTCACATTTCAAGTGACACGGCTGTAAGGTGTATGGCTGCGGAAGTAGAGAAAAAAGTGAAAAAACAGCAACAACAAAAAAAGTTAGCATGCTAACATTAGCTTGCTAGCATGCTGACGTTTACATGCTAAAAGTTTTAACTAGTGTCACGTATCAAGTTATTTGACTCTGGGGTAAAAAGAAGGGTTTTTAAGCCTTTTTTAAAAGCATCCACAGTCTGTGGTGCCCTCAGGTGGTCAGGGAGAGCGTTCCACAGACTGGGAGCGGCGGAGCAGAAAGATGGTGCCGAGTGTCTGAATCCGTGAGTTTTTTTTAGGTGTAACTGTACAAAATGAGCGATCGAGCTAGCCTAAAACATTAGCATGCTTACATTAAGATGTAACACTTAGCATGTGTGCTAACAATGGCATGCTAACAGTTAGCATGTCTCACATTTCAAGTGACACGGCTGTAAGGTGTATGGCTGCGGAAGTAGAGAAAAAAGTGAAAAAACAGCAACAAAAAGAAAGTTAGCATGCTAATATTAGCTTGCTAGCATGCTGACGTTTACATGCTAAAAGTTTTAACTAGTGTCACGTATCAAGTTATTTGACTCTGGGGTAAAAAGAAGGGTTTTTAAGCCTTTTTTAAAAGCATCCACAGTCTGTGGTGCCCTCAGGTGGTCAGGGAGAGCATTCCACAGACTGGGAGCGGCGGAGCAGAAAGATGGTGCCGAGTGTCTGAATCCGTGAGTTTTTTTTAGGTGTAACTGTACAAAATGAGCGATCGAGCTAGCCTAAAACATTAGCATGCTTACATTAAAATGTAACACTTAGCATGTGTGCTAACAATGGCATGCTAACAGTTAGCATGTCTCACATTTCAAGTGACACGGCTGTAAGGTGTATGGCTGCGGAAGTAGAGAAAAAAGTGAAAAAACAGCAACAAAAAGAAAGTTAGCATGCTAATATTAGCTTGCTAGCATGCTGACGTTTACATGCTAAAAGTTTTAACTAGTGTCACGTACCAAGTTATTTGACTCTGGGGTAAACGGAAGCAAATTTAGCTAAAAAAAAATATCATGCTTATGTTAGCATGCAAGCAAGCTAACGTTAGCATGCTATCAGTTAGCTTGCTAAAAGTTAGCTTGTGTTGAAAGTAGACACGTGTGTGAACAAAATGAGACGTTAAGCACCGAGCTACGTGAAAGTATGTCTACAGGGGAGGTCATCTCGTCTTTTTGGCGTTCGTCTCAGAGCAATCGTCCATTAAAAGGGTATGTACCCATTCAACTGGCCCATTTTTTTGTTTTTTTAATAGCATCACCATGGTAACACGAAATGTTGCCAATTTAAAGTACTATTTTAGGCGCAAGTGAGACCTTTCCGACGGTATAACATATGTGGGGGCTCGTTGGCCGGTCTGTCACGTATTAAGTGTAAGAGAAACATGAAATATGAGGAATAATAATATGGGCTGCTCGCATTGCAACAGGCCCATAATAATAATAATAGTTATAATAATAATAAGAAGAAGAAAGCAGCAAATCTGATAGAAGTGTGTGATGTGATTCCAGAGTGAGGTTGCTGCTGTGACAGAAGGGGAACTCTCCCAGGAGCTCGCCAGGATCAGGGATGAAGTTGGTATGTGGAAATCACAACATCCACCAATAATGTGCTAAAGTGCTAAACTGTTTTATACCGCTAAAAGTGCTAAAATAACAAAAAAGTGCTACAATGAAAACGACAAACAAATGTGCTAAAGTGTTTATAAGTGACAACATAAATGCTTAAGTCCTAAAATGACAAGGATGAACCTATGTGCTTGAGTGCTAAAATGACAATGTCAACGACAAATGTGCTCAAGTGCTAAAATGGCGTCAACAACAAATGTGGCAAAGTGCTAAAATGACAACATCAACAACAAATGTGCTGAAATGACAATGACCAACAAATGTGCTTAAGTGCTACAATGACAACGTCAAAAACAAATGTGCTAAAATGCCAAAATCAACAACAAATGTGTTAATGTGCTAAAATGTCTATCAACAACAAATGTGCTAAAGTGTTAAACTAACGACAAACAAATGTGCTTAAGTCCTAAAACGACAGTAACAAAACCAAAATTAGCTAAAATTACAACAAACATATGTGCTAAAATTATGACACTAAATAAATGTGCTTAAGTTCTCAAATTACATCAACAAAAATGAGTAAAGTTCCGAAATGATGACAAACAAATGTGCTAAATTTCTAAGATGTCAAAAGCAAAAACAAATGTGCTTAAGTGCTAAAAATGACACCACATAAATGTGTTAAAACGCTAAGGTGCTAAAATGATGACATAAAATGTGATAAAGTGCTAAAATGATTGTAACAACAACAAGATTAGCTAAAATGACAACAAACATATGTGCTAAAATTACGACAACAACAAACAAATGTGCTAAATTGCTAAAATGATGACATTAATTAATGTGCTTAAGTTCTAAAATTACATCAACAAAAATGAATAAAGTTCTGAAATGATGACAAACAAATGCGCTAAAGTTATAAGATGACATCAAAAACAAATGTGCTTAAGTGCTAAAACGGCATCAACAACAAATGTGGCAAAGTGCTAAAATGACAGCATCAACAACAAATGTGCTGAAATGACAATGACCAACAAATGTGCTTAAGTGCTACAATGACAACGTCAACAACAAATGTGCTAAAATGCCAAAATCAACAACAAATGTGTTAACGTGCTAAAATGTCTATCAACAACAAATGTGCTAAAGTGTTAAACTAACGACAAACAAATGTGCTTAAGTCCTAAAACGACAGTAACAAAACCAAAATTAGCTAAAATTACAACAAACATATGTGCTAAAATTACGACAACAACAAAAAAATGTGCTTAAGTGCTAAAATGATGACACTAAATAAATGTGCTTTAGTTCTCAAATTACATCAACAAAAATGAGTAAAGTTCTGAAATGATGACAAACAAAAGTTCTAAGATGTCAAAATCAAAAACAAATGTGCTTATGCTGAAAATGACACCACATAAATGTGTTAAAACGCTAAGGTGCTAAAATGATGTCAATCAATTTGCTAAAGTGCTAAAATGACAGTAACAACAACCAAATTAGCTGAAATGACAACAAGCATATGTACTAAAATGACGACAACAACAAACAAATGTGCTAAAGTGCTAAAATGGTGACACTGAATAGATGTGCTTGAGTTCTAAAATTACATCAACAAAAATGAATAAAGTTCCGAAATGATGACAAAAAAATGTGCTAATGTTCTAAGATGACAACATCAAAAATAAATGTGCTTAAGTGCTAAAATGACACCACATAAATGTGTTTAAATGCTAAGGTGATAAAATGATGACAGAAAATTTGCTAAAGTGCTAAAATGACAGTAACAACAACAAGTTTAGCTAAAATGACAACAAACATAAGTGCTAAAATTACGACAACAACAAAAAAAATGTGCTTAAGTGCTAAAATGATGACACTAAATAAATGTGCTTAAGTTCTCAAATTACATCAACAAAAATGAGTAAAGTTCTGAAATGATGACAAACAAAAGTTCTAAGATGTCAAAATCAAAAACAAATGTGCTTATGCTAAAAACGACACCACATAAATGTGTTAAAACGCTAAGGTGCTAAAATGATGTCAATCAATTTGCAAAAGTGCTAAAATGACAGTAACAACAACCAAATTAGCTGAAATGACAACAAGCATATGTACTAAAATGACGACAACAAACAAATGTGCTAAAGTGCTAAAATGGTGACACTGAATAGATGTGCTTGAGTTCTAAAATTACATCAACAAAAATGAATAAAGTTCCGAAATGATGACAAACAAATGTGCTAATGTTCTAAGATGACAACATCAAAAATAAATGTGCTTAAGTGCTAAAATGACACCACATAAATGTGTTTAAATGCTAAGGTGCTAAAATGATGACAGAAAATTTGCTGAAGTGCTAAAATGACAGTAACAACAACAAGTTTAGCTAAAATGACAACAAACATAAGTGATAAAATTACGACAACAACAAACAAACGTGCTAAATTGCTAAAATTATGACATTAATTAATGTGCTTAAGTTCTAAAATTACATCAACAAAAATGAATAAAGTTCTGAAATGATGACAAACAAATGCGCTAAAGTTCTAAGATGACATCAAAAACAAATGTGCTTAAGTGCTAAAATGACAATGTCAATGACAAATGTGCTCAAGTGCTAAAATGGCGTCAACAACAAATGTGCCAAAGTACTAAAATGACAGCATAAATGACAATGACCAACAAATGTGCTTAAGTGCTACAATGACAATGTCAACAACAAATGTGCTAAAATGCCAAAATCAACAACAAATGTGTTAACGTGTAAAATGTCTATCAACAACAAATGTGCTAAAGTGTTAAAATAACGACAAACAAATGTGCTTAAGTCCTAAACCGACAGTAACAAAACCAAAATTAGCTAAAATTACAACTAACATATGCGCTAAAATTACGACAACAAAAAAATGTGCTAAAGTGCTAAAATGATGACACTAAATAAATGTGCTTAAATTCTCAAATTACATCAACAAAAATGAATAAAGTTCCGAAATGATGACAAACAAATGTGCTAAAGTTCTAAGATGTCAAAATCAAAAACAAATGTGCTTAAGTGCTAAAAATTACACCACATAAATGTGTTAAAACGCTAGGGTGCTAAAATGATGACATAAAATTTGCTAAAGTGCTAAAATGATTGTAACAACAACAAGATTAGCTAAAATGACAACAAACATATGTGCTAAAATTACGACAACAAACAAATGTGCTAAATTGCTAAAATGATGACATTAATTAATGTGCTTAAGTTCTAAAATTACATCAACAAAAATGAATAAAGTTCTGAAATGTTGACAAACAAATGCACTGAAGTTCTAAGATGACATCAAAAACAAATGTGCTTAAGTGCTAAAATGAAAATGTCAATGACAAATGTGCTTAAGTGCTAAAATGGCGTCAACAACAAATGTTCTAAAGTGCTAAGATAACAACAACGAACAAATGTGCTAAAGTGCTAAAATGACAAAATCAACAACAGATGTGCTAAAGTGCTAAAATAACGACAAACACGTGCTTAAGTGCTAAAATGACACCATATAAATGTGCTAAAACGCTAAGGTGCTAAAATGATGACAATAAATTTGCTAAAGTGCTAAAATGACAGTAAAAACAACAAAATTAGCTGAAATGACAACAAACATGTGCTAAAATGACGACAACAACAAACAAATGTGCTAAATTGCTAAAATGATGACATTAATTCATGTGCTTAAGTTCTCAAATTACATCAACAAAAATGAATAAAGTTCTAAAATGATGACAAACAAATGTGCTAAAGTTCTAAGATGACAACATCAAAAAGAAATGTGCTTAAGGGCTAAAATGACACCACATAAATGTGTTAAAACGCTAAGGTGCTAAAATGATGACAGAAAATTTGCTAAAGTGCTAATATGACAATAACAACAACAAGATTAGCTAAAATGACAACAAACATATGCGCTAAAATGACGACAACAACAAACAAATGTGAAGTGCTAAAATGATGACACTAAATAAATGTGCTTAAGTTCTAAAATTACATCAACAAAAATGAATAAAGTTCTGAAATGATGACACTAAATAAATTTGCTTAAGTTCTAAAATGACATCAACAAAATTGAATAAAGTTCTGAAATGATGACAACAAATGTGCTAAAGTTCTAAGATGACAAAATCAAAAACAAATGTGCTTAAGTGCTAAAATGACACCACATAAATGTGTTAAAACCCTAAGGTGCTAAAATGATGAAAATTTGCTTAAGTTCTGAAATGGCAGTAACAACAACAAAATTATCTAAAATGACAACAAACATATGTGCTAAAATGGCAACAACAACATAAAAATGTGCTAAAGTGTTAAAATGATGACACTAAATAAATGTGCTTAAGTTCTAAAATTACATCAACAAAAATGAATAAAGCTCTGAAATTATGACAAACAAATGTGCTAAAGTTCTGAAATTATGACAAACAAATGTGCTAAAGTTCTAAGATGACAACATCAAAAACAAATGTACTTAAGTGCTAAAATGATACCACATAAATGTGTTAAAACCCTAAGGTGCTAAAATGATGACATAAAATTTGCTTAAGTTCTAAAATGGCAGTAACAACAACAAAATTATCGAAAATGAAAACAAACATGTGTGCTAAAATGGCAACAACAACAAACAAATGTGCTAAAGTGCTAAAATGACACTGAATAAATGTGCTTAAGTTCTAAAATTACATCAACAAAAATGAATAAAGTTCTGAAATTATGACAAACAAATGTGCTAAAGTTCTGAAATTATGACAAACAAATGTGCTAAAGTTCTAAGATGACAACATCAAAAACAAATGTACTTAAGTGCTAAAATGATACCACATAAATGTGTTAAAACCCTAAGGTGCTAAAATGATGACATAAAATTTGCTTAAGTTCTAAAATGGCAGTAACAACAACAAAATTATCTAAAATGAAAACAAACATGTGTGCTAAAATGGCAAAAACAACAAACAAATGTGCTAAAGTGCTAAAATGATGACACTAAATAAATGTGCTTAAGTTCTAAAATTACATCAACAAAAATGAATAAAGTTCTGAAATTATGACAAACAAATGTGCTAAAGTTCTGAAATTATGACAAACAAATGTGCTAAAGTTCTAAGATGACAACATCAAAAACAAATGTGCTTAAGTGCTAAAATGACACCACATAAATGTGTTAAAACGCTAAGGTGCTAAAATGATGACATAAAATTTGCTAAAGTGCTAAAACGATTGTAACAACAACAAAATTAGCTAAAATGACGACGACAACAACAAACAAATGTGCTAAAATGGTGACACTAAATAAATGTGCTTAAGTTCTAAAATTACATCAACAAAAATGAATAAAGTTCTGAAATGATGACAAAGAAATGTGCTTATGTTCTAAGATGACACGATAAAAAACAAATTTGCTTAAGTGCTAAAATGACAACAACAAACAAATGTGTTTTAAGTCCTAAAATGACATCAACAACTAATAAAGTTAAAGTTAAAGTTAAAGTACCAATGATTGTCACACACACACTAGGTGTGGCGAGATTATTCTCTATGTGATAAAGTGCTAAAATGACGATAAGCAAATGTGCTAAAGTGCTAAAATGACAACGTTAATAAATTTGCTACTGTGCTAAAATGTCAAAAAATAAATAAATGCTTAAGTGCAAAAATGACAAACAAATGTGCTGAAATGTTGAAATAATGTGTTAAAATACTAAGGTGCTAAAATGATGACAACAAAAGTGCTAAAATGACAACAAACAAATGTGCTGAAATGTTAAAATGATGTGTTAAAATACTAAGGTGCTAAAATGATGACAACAAAAGTGCTAAAATGACAACAAACAAATATTGATAAAATATCAATAAATGTGCATCAATGACATCAACAAAAATTAATAGTGCTAAAATGACAACAACAAAATTGCTTAAGTGCTGAAATGGCAACAAAAAATAACTAAAGTGTTAAAATGACAACAACAAACTAATGTGCCAAAGTGCTAAACTGACGACAAGAAATAAAAAAGTTCTAACAAAAATTGCTAAGGTTCTAAATACGTGCTGAAGCTCTAAAGTGCTGAAATAACCACAACAACCACAAATGTGCTAAATGTAACACTAGTGCCATAAGGACAACAACAAAATGTGCTAAAGTGCTAAAATGTCAAGGACGACAAGAAAAAGATGTGTCCGCTGTGTTGCAGCTTTCAGCGTGGCCCACTGGGAGCAGCTGCAGCGAGAGAAGCAGGAACTGGAGTGGCGTTTTGAGGCGGAGCTTGGGGACTTGCGAGCTCAGCAGCAGAGCGAGCTGGGAGCGCTGGAGGAGCGGCTGAGAGTCCAGCACACGGCCGAGACCAGGAGCCTGAGGGCCCTCCAGCGCGCCCAGCTGGGTCACCTGAGGGAGCGGCAGCAGGAGCAGGTGATTGTCTGTGCACTGGGACTCACGCTCTAATCGCTATGTGTGACAAAACCTTGTGTGGAGCAGATGGAGGAGATGAATGAAAACCAGCAGGCGTCCATCATGGACATGGAGAGAGCTCACAACCACACTCTGGACACCCTGCAGGAGGAGCATGCCAGGACTGTGACCAGTACGACCTCAACTACTTCCTCTCCTACAAAACAACAATATTAATAATCATCATCAGAATCATAATAACAACAACAATAATAATAATAATGATAACAATAATAACAACAATAACAACATAAAAATAATAATAATAACTATAATAATAACAACAATAATACTAATACTAATAAAAATAAAAATAATAACAATAATAATACTAATAAAAATAACAATAACAATACTAACAAAAACTACAATAATTATAATAATAATAACAACAATAATAACATAAAAATAACTATAATAATGATAAAAATAATACTAATAAAAATAACAATGATAATAATAATAATACTAATAAAACAACAATAATACTAATAAAAACAACAATAATAACAATAATAACTATAATAATAAAAATAATACTAATAAAATAACAATGATAATAACAATAATAATACTAATAAAACAACAATAATACTAATAAAAAACAACAATAATAATAATAATACTAACAAAAATAACAATAATAATAATAATAATAAAAACAACAATATAATAACAATAATAATAGTAAAAACAATAATAATAATAACAACAACAATGATAATAATAATAATAATAACAACAATAATGATAATAACAATAATAATAACAATAATAAAACAACAATAATAATAACAATAATAAAAACAACAACAATAATACTACTATTTAAACAACAATAATAATAATAATAATGAAAACAGTAATAATAACATTAACAATAATAATAAAACAATAATGATAAAAACAGTAATAACAATAATAATTAAAACAAATATATATATAATAATAATAATAAAAATAACAATAATAATAAAACCCAATAATAATAACAACAACATCTGATTGGCAGACCTGAAGATGGCTCACGAGCAGCACAGGAAATCTATGGAAGAAGACTTTGAGAAAATCAGACTCTCATTACAGGTAACACTCTTTCTTTTATTTTTATTTTTTCTTTCTTTCTTTCTTTCTTTGAATTTCTCTTTCTTTCTTTGAATTTCTCTTTCTTTCTTTCTGTCTTTATTTATTTTTGTTCTTTCTTTTTCTCTTTTTTCTCTTTCTCTTTCTTTCTATCTTTCTCACTTTTTTCAATTTCTTTTTTCTGTCTTTCTTTCAGTTTTTTCCCCTCTTAATTTCTCTTTCTTTCTGTCTGTATTTCTTTCTTTCTGTTTCTCTCTTTTTTTTATTTCTTTAGGTTGATTAGCAACACTAAATGGTCCCTAGTGTGTGAATGTTGTCTTGTCTATCTGTGTTGGCCCTGCGATGAGGTGGCGACTTGTCCAGGGTGTACCCCGCCTTCCGCCCCAATGCAGCTGAGATAGGCTCCAGCACCCCCCGCGACCCCGAAAAAGGACAAGCGGTAGAAAATGGATGGATGGATGGGGTTCTTTTGCTCTTTTTATTTATTTTTCTTATTTTCTTTCTCTTTCTTGTTCTTTCTTTCTCTCTCTCTTACTCTTTCAAATTCTTCTCTTTTTCTTTTTATTTCTTGCTCTTTCTTTCTCTTGTTCTTTTTTCTTTCTTTTTCCTTGTTCTTCCTTTTCCGTCTTTGTTTTTCTTTCTTTTTTTCTTTTTATTTCCCCATTCTTTTTTTTTCTTTCTTTACTTTTCTATCGCTTTCTATCTCTCGTTCTTTTTTATTTATTTTTTTCATCTCCTTTTTTACTTTTCCCATCTTATTATTCTTTCTTTGTTTCCTTCTTTCACTCTTTCTTTCTTTTTAATTTATTTATGTTCCTTTTCTCTCCCTTCTTTCTCTTGATCTTTTTTCTTTATTTCTTTCTTTCTTTCTTTCTTTCTTTCTTTCTTTCTTTCTTTCTTTCTTTCTTTCTTTCTTTCTTTCTTTCTTTCTTTCTTTCTTTCTTTCTTTCTTTCTTTCTTTTAGTTTCCTTGTTTCATTTAATATTTTTCCTTTTAATTACCACTCCTTTCTTTTTTCCCTTTTTCTTCCTTCTCTTTCCTTTTTCCCCTGAGTTTCTTTTTGCTTCTTCTTTTCTTTTCTTTTCCTTCTCCTTGGTCGTGTCCCTCAGCAGTCATGTGTTGTTCCCGCCAGGATCAAGTGGACATGCTGACCTTCCAGAACAGAAGTCTGAGGGACCGAGCCAAGCGCTTTGAGGAAGCTCTTCGTAAAAGCACTGATGAGCAAATAGTGGTGAGAAATCGCCCTCCGTTACTTACTTACTTAGTTACACAATAACTACAAAATTATATATATATATATATATATATATATATATATATATATATATATATATATATATATATATATATATATATATATATATATATATATGATTGGTGCAGATTGAGATTGAGTTATTGTTAGTTATATAGTGGCATAGTTAGTTTGGTAGGGAGGTCATTTTGTGTGTTGGTTAGTTAAGTTGGTTAGGGAGTGATGCAGATCATTATGTAGGACAAGTTAGTTGGTCAGTTAGTTAGGGTATGTAACTAAGGAGTCTGGTCGCCATCTAGGTGAGGTGTGGGATGGATGAATCTTATTATATGAGTATGTTTGTTAGTTAGTTAGTTGAGATGACGGCTATGCAGGATGTAGTTAGGTACAGTGGTGGGTTTCTAGTTATTTAGCTAGTGAAGATGGTGGGTATGTAGGATGTAGTTAGGTAGAATGTGTGTTTTTAGTTAGTCAGTTAGGATGACAGGTAAGATGCAGTTGTAGTTAGTTAGTTAAGATGACAGGTGGGCAGTTTGGATGTAGTTAGGTAGTACGTTCATATTTTTTTAGTTAGGATGATGGGTAGGTAGGATGTAGGTAGGTTTTTAATTGTTTAGTTAAGTAGTCAAGATGACAGGTATGTGGGATTTGGTTAGGTAAATAGGTAGGTTTTTAGTTAGTCGCTGTAGTTAGTTAGGTAGTTACTGTAGTTAGTGAGTTAGTTAGTATAACAAGTAGGTAGGGTGTAATTAGGCAATTAGCTAAATACAGCAATGGGTTTGTAGGATAGAGTTTGGTACAGAGGTAGGTTTTTGGTTAATTAGTTCATATGACGGGTATGTAGGATGTAGTTGATCAGTTAATTAGTTAGTATGACAAGTAGGTAAGTATGATTTAGTTAGTTTGTTAGTTAGTTGGTTATTTAGTTACTTTGTTAGTTAGTTAGTTAGCTAGTTAGTTAGTTAGTTAGTATGGCATGGAGGAAGGTAGGTAAGATGTAGGTAGGTAGTAAGTTAGTTAGTCAGTATGACAGGTACAGTAGGTAGGAAGGTAGGATGTAGTCAGGTAGTAAGTTAGTTAGTCAGTACGACAGGTATGTAGGATGTAGTTAGGTAGTATGTGTGTTTTTAGTTAGTAGTTGGTCAGTTGATTAGTTAGTATGACAGGTAGGTAAGTATGATTTAGTTAGTTTGTTAGTTAGTTGGTTATTTAGTTAGTTAGTTAGTATGGCGTGGAGGAAGGTAGGTAAGATGTAGTTAGGTAGTAAGTTACTTAGTATGACAGGTACAGTAGGTAGGAAGGTAGGATGTAGTAAGTTAGTTAGTCAGTATGACAGGTATGTAGGATGTAGTTAGGTAGTATGTGTGTTTTTAGTTAGTAGTTGGTCAGTTAATTAGTTAGTATGACAGGTAGGTAAGTGATTTTGTTAGTTAGTTGGTTATTTATTTATTTAGTTAGTTAGTTAGTATGGCATGGAGGTAGGTAGGTAAGATGTAGTTAGGTAGTAAGTTAGTCAGTATGACAGGTACAGTAGGTAGGAAGGTAGGATGTAGTCAGGTAGTAAGTTAGTTAGTCAGTATGACAGGTATGTAGGATGTAGTTAGGTAGTATGTGTGTTTTTAGTTAGTAGTTGGTCAGTTAATTAGTTAGTATGACAGGTAGGTAAGTATGATTTAGTTAGTTTGTTAGTTAGTTGGTTATTTATTTAGTTAGTTAGTTAGTATGGAGTGGAGGAAGGTAGGTAAGATGTAGTTAGGTAGTAAGTTACTTAGTCAGTATGACAGGTACAGTAGGTAGGAAGGTATGATGTAGTCAGGTAGTAAGTTAGTTAGTCAGTATGACAGGTAGGTAGGTAGGATGTAGTAAGTTAGTTAGTCAGTATGACAGGTATGTAGGATGTAGTTAGGTAGTATGTGTGTTTTTAGTTAGTAGTTGGTCAGTTAATTAGTTAGTATGACAGGTAGGTAAGTATGATTTTGTTAGTTAGTAGTTGGTCAGTTAATTAGTTAGTATGACAGGTAGGTAAGTATGATTTTGTTAGTTAGTTGGTTATTTATTTATTTAGTTAGTTAGTTAGTATGGCATGGAGGTAGGTAGGTAAGATGTAGTTAGGTAGTAAGTTAGTCAGTATGACAGGTACAGTAGGTAGATAGGTAGGATGTAGTCAGGTAGTAAGTTAGTTAGTCAGTATGACAGGTATGTAGGATGTAGTTAGGTAGTATGTGTGTTTTTAGTTAGTAGTTGGTCAGTTAATTAGTTAGTATGACAGGTAGGTAAGTATGATTTAGTTAGTTAGTTGGTTATTTATTTAGTTAGTTAGTTAGTATGGAGTGGAGGAAGGTAGGTAAGATGTAGTTAGGTAGTAAGTTACTTAGTCAGTATGACAGGTACAGTAGGTAGGAAGGTATGATGTAGTCAGGTAGTAAGTTAGTTAGTCAGTATGACAGGTAGGTAGGTAGGTAGGTAAGATGTAGTTAGGTAGTAACTTAGTTAGTCAGTATGACAGGTAGGTAGGTAAGTAAGATGTAGTTAGGTAGTAAGTTAGTTAGTCAGTATGACAGGTACAGTAGGTAGGAAGGTATGATGTAGTCAGGTAGTAATTAGTTAGTCAGTATGACAGGTAGGTAGGATGTAGTCAGGTAGTAAATGTTAGTTAGTATGACAGGTAAAATGTAATTAGGTAGTAAGTTAGTTTTTAGTTAGTTAGTTAGTATGGCAGGGAGGTAGGTAATATGTAGTTAGTTGGTTAGTATGACAGGTAGATAGGGTGTAATTAGGTAAATAGCTAAATAAAGCAATAGGATAGAGTTTGGTACATAGGTAGGTTTTTGGTTAATTAGTTAGGATGTAGCTGGTTAGTTAATTAGTTAGTATGACATGTAGGTAAGTATTATTTAGTTAGTTAGTCAGTCAGTCAGTTAGTATGTCATGGAGGTAGGTAGGTAAAATGTAGTTAGGTAGTAAGTTACTCAGTCAGTATGACAGGTACAGTAGGTAGGAAGGTAGGATGTAGTCAGGTAGTAAGTTAGTTAGTCAGTATGACAGGTAGGTAGGTAGGTAGGGAGTTAGGTAGTTAGGTAGGTAGGCAAGATGTAGTTAGGTAGTAAATTAGTTAGTCAGTATGACAGGTACAGTAGGTAGGAAGGTAGGATGTAGTCAGGTAGTAAGTTAGTTAGTCAGTATGACAGGTAGGTAGGTAGATAGGGAGTTAGGTAGCTAGGTAGGTAGGCAAGATGTAGTTAGGTAGTAAATTAGTTAGTCAGTATGACAGGTACAGTAGGTAGGAAGGTAGGATGTAGTCAGGTAGTAAGTTAGTTAGTCAGTATGACAGGTAGGTAGGTAGGTAGGTAGGTAGGTAGGATGTAGTCAGGTAGTAAATGTTAGTTAGTATGACAGGTAAAATGAAGTTAAGTAGTAAGTTAGTTTTGAGTTAATTAGTTAGTTAGTTAGTTAGTTAGTTAGTTAATATGGCAGGGAGGTAGGTAATATGTAGTTAGTTGGTTAGTATGACAGGTAGATAGGGTGTAATTAGGTAAATAGCTAAATAAAGCAATAGGATAGAGTTTGGTACATAGGTAGGTTTTTGGTTAAATAGTTAGGCTGTAGCTGGTTAGTTAATTAGTTAGTATGACATGTAGGTAAGTATTATTTAGTTAGTTAGTCAGTCAGTTAGTTAGTTAGTATGTCATGGAGGTAGGTAGGTAATATGTAGTTAGGTAGTAAGTTAGTCAGTATGACAAGTAGGTAGGTAGGATGTAGTTGGGTAGTAAATTAGTTAGCATGACAGGTACAGTAGGTAGTAAGGTAGGATGTAGTCAGGTAGTAAGTTAGTTAGCACGACAGGTACAATGTAGTTAGGTAATAAGTTAATTTTTAGTTAGTTAGTTAGTATGACAGGGAGGTAGGTAAGCTGTAGTTAGTTGGTTAGTATGACAGGTCGGTAGAATGTAATTTCTGTTTATTAGTAAGGAAGTTGTTAAGTAGTTAGTTGCGGTGGGTCAACACTCCAAATGACTTAGTTGTTAGTTGTGACCATGGTTTTGCAGGACGCATTAGCGCCGTACAAACACATCGAGGAGGACCTCAAAAGTCTGAAGGACGTGTTGGGGATGAAAAACCAACAAATCCATCAGCAGGAGCTGAAGATCACCGAGCTGGAGAAAATAGTAAGCTCTCGAATTTTCTGATGTGGTTTGAGCAGCGGGACGTTTGGACTTGGTTGAAGTTGAAATTGTGCGCGTCGCCTCTCGTGTCTTTGAGCAGGCTGAAAGGAACGTTCAGCTGGAGGAGCGCGTGCAGGTTCTACAGCAGCAGAACGAGGACCTGATGGAACGCATCGACAAGAACCTCGCCGTGTCCAGGTGAGTGCTCGCACTAACTAACCAACTAACTAGCATGCTCATAATGAGACGTGTTGTTGGAGATCCATCAAGGCGTGCTCGCTGTTGATGCTGGGATGAGTTTGGTGAGGAAGAACTAGACCGCGGTTGGCCCTCCGATGCACCAAAATGGATGCTGTCAGGTTTAAACACTGATGACATCTATTAAACAAGACCAGAAGCAAAGAAGCAAACAGACATAATTCAATTTGGACTCAATATTGAGGCGACTGTACTCTCTGTAAAGTCTTCTGTTTCCACAACAACATCTGCTTCCCAAGGAATGCCACGTGGGTTTGTAAACAGCTCTTGTTTTTGGTCACATTGAAAACAAAAGAAAAAGATGCCTCGGGCTTGGGCTCATCCTGGATTCAGCTTGAGCAGGTCTTCGATGACAATAGATAACCCCTCCAGTCTCCTCCCATCGTACACAATGGAATTTTCCAAGCCTTTGCTTGGTGCAAGAAAAACAGCCTCTTGTTGGGAACTCAGAATGGACTTTTTTTGATAATTTACATCCAATTTTTTGAAAGAGACTCTGGCAGGAAGTCTTCCCACTCGGGTTTCACTAACGTGTCCGCTCCGTCGCCAGGCAACTGTCGGAGGAGAACGCCAACCTGCAGGTGAACGTGGAGAAGGAGAGCACGGAGAAGAAGCGTCTGAGTCGCACCAACGAGGAGCTGCTGTGGCGTCTCCAGACGGGCGAGCTGAGCCCGCGCATGTCGCCCAGCTGCTCCCCCGTCCACCGCCCGCCCTCCTCAGGACCCGGCTCACCCGCACGCCCGCACTCCTTCCACCAATGACCTTCACCCACTTGCTGCCTCCCCCTCTTCACCCTGCAGGTGCACACTTGACTCTTTCTAAAGACGCCCCCTTGTGGTGCATTTTTGAATGTGTACAAACGGCACACCTGAACTAAGACTACTATTTGCACCTACACATCAACTAAGACTTACACATGAATGAAGACTATTTGTGTTTACACATGACGAAAGACTATTATTTGTGTGTACACATGAATAAAGACTATTATTTGTGTGTACACATGAATAAAGACTATTTGTGTGTACACATCAATAAAGACTATTGTGTACACATGAACTAAGACTACTATTTGCATGT
>NC_084564.2:9205000-9217500 GCF_033978685.3 Nerophis lumbriciformis | reverse complement strand
GATCTGAAGTTGATCTCGATGTTTAAGCATTAAAAGTGAAACAAAAAAATTATTATGACTTATCATTAACACTTTTATGAGTGGGGACTCACCCAAAGATTATAGTGGGATTTTTAAAGTCATTGTTCAAAAATAATAATGAATTTTCCACTTTAAAAAATGTGAGTGGGTGGAATATTGCAGATTTTGTGTTTTAAACATACTATGACAAAAAGGGCATAGAATAAACAAAAAATGTAATAAAAACGTATAATTGACGGATTAATCTGAAATTGATCTGGAGATTTAAGCATTTAAAAGTTTAAAAAATGGATCCTTGAGAATTTTAGTGGGATTTATTTATATATATATATATATATATATATATATATATATATATATATATATATATATATATATATATATATATATATATATATATATCCCACTGTAATATATATATATATATATATATATATATATATATATAAATAAAACAGTGGGATATATATATAATATATATATACATATATATATATATATATATATATATATATTACAGTGGGATATATATATAATATATATATATACACATATATATATATATATATATATATATATATATATATATATATATATGTTGCGCTTGCGTGGCATTGTGATGCCGGAGGTCGTCGTTTCACGATGCAGAAGAAAATATGCTGCGCGGTGCCCACGGCACGGAAAACAAAAGGGTAGCCAAAAGATGCTAGTATCAAAATGCAGACTATGAGCGTAACCAAGAGCGTAAATTGTTGCATGGGAGCAAACAAGACCAACAGGCCGAGTGAGGCCAGCGCGTAACTAAATAGCCCTCATGATTAGTGCCCGGGCAACAGGTGCACGTCCCGAACACTAACCAGAGGCAGGTGACTATAATCTGCCGTCATGGCAACTGAGACACACAAACTCAACAGGTGCTGAGAACACAAATGAACTGAAAACATAAACAGAATATGATCCGGGCAGCGGATCATAACAATATATATAAAAATCCCACTGTAATACAATATATATATTAAACTGTCATTGTTCAAAAACTAATATTTAAAAAAAATACAAATTTTATGAAAAACACTTTTATGAGGGACACTTTTGGATTATCCAAAAATTGTAGGGGGATATTTTTTTGAACTGTTTAAAATTGTTTAAAAAATAATATTGAATTAAAATCAATGTTATAAATTATTGTCCTATTTAAGGCTCCAATTACTTCACATCAAATATTCCACTTTGAAAACATTTGGGGTGGGGGCAATATTGCATATTTTGTGTTTTAGCCATAAAAACAAAGTGGCATAAATTTTTTTTTTAAAAGGATTAAAAACGTATAATTGACAGACAGATCAAAAACTGATCTGGAGATTTAAGCACTGAAAGTAAAAAACTAAACAAAAAAAAAACTACTTTGTATGAATTATTTTTGGATCCCTGAGAATTTTAGTGGGATTTAAAAAGAATATAAAATAATAAATAATAATTTAAAAAAAAAATTAAAATCAATGTTGTTATGAATTATTGACCTATTTAAGGTTCCAATTAATTCACATTATTTTACTCCAATTTTGTTTTAATTGGCGGGGAAAATATTGCATGTTTTGTGTTTTAGCCATAAAATACAAGGTTTTTTTAATGACAAAAACGGCATAAAATAAACAGAAAGTAATAAAAATGTATAATTGATGGATATATCTGAAATTGCATTTAAAGTAAAAAACAACAACAAAAAAACACTTTGAGTGGGGCCCTTTTGGATCCCTGAGCATTTTAGTGGGATTTTTTATTTTTCAAAAATGAATAATGGTTCAAAATGTATGTTATGAATTATTGACATATTTAAGGCTCAAATTACTTCACATCAAATATTCCACTTTGAAAACATTTGGGGTGGGGGGAATATTGCATATTTTGTGTTTTAGCCATAAAAACAAAGTGATATAAAATTTAAAAAAAAAAAGGATTAAAAACGTATAATTGACAGACAGATCAAAAACTGATCTGGAGATTTAAGCACTGAAAGTAAAAAACTAAACAAAACAAAAAAATTACTTTTTATCAATTATTTTTGTACACCTGAGAATTTTAGTGGGATTTTTTTAAAATATAAAAACTCATTGTTCAAAAAATAATAATCAAAATCAATGTTGTTATGAATTATTGACCTATTTAAGGCTCCAATTAATTCACATTATTTTACTCCAATTTTGTTTTAATTGGCGGGGAAAATATTGCATGTTTTGTGTTTTAGCCATAAAATAAAAGTTTTTTTTTAATGACAAAAACGGCATAAAATAATCAGAAAGTAATAAAAACGTATAATTGATGGATATATCTGAAATTGCATTTAAAGTAAAAAACAACAAAAAAACACTTTCATGAGTGGGGCCCTTTTGGATCCCTGAGCATTTTAGTGGGATTTTTTATTTTTCAAAAATGAATAATGGTTCAAAATGTATGTTATGAATTATTGACATATTTAAGGCTCCAATTACTTCACATCAAATATTCCACTTTGAAAACATTTGGGGTGGGGGGAATATTGCATATTTTGTGTTTTAGCCATAAAAACAAAGTGGCATAAAATTAAAAAAAAAAAGGATTAAAAACGTATAATTGACAGACAGATCAAAAATTGATCTGGAGATTTAAGCACTGAAAGTAAAAAACTAAACAAACAAAAAAACTACTTTGTATGAATTATTTTTGGATCCCTGAGGATTTTAGTGGGATTTTAAAAAAATATAAAATAATAAATAATAATAAAAAAAATCAAAATAAATGTTATGAATTATTGACCTATTTAAGGCTCCAATTAATTCACATTATTTTACTCCAATTTTGTTTTAATTGGCGGGGAAAATATTGCATGTTTTGTGTTTTAGCCATAAAATAAAAGTTTTTTTTAATGACAAAAACGGCATAAAATAAACAGAAAGTAATAAAAACGTATAATTGACGAATATATCTGAAATTGCATTTAAAGTAAAAAAACAAACAAAAAAACACTTTCATGAGTGGGGCCCTTTTGGATACCTGAGAATTTTAGTGGGATTTTTTATTTTTCAAAAATGAATAATGGTTCAAAATGTATGTTATGAATTATTGACATATTTAAGGCTCAAATTACTTCACATCAAATATTCCACTTTGAAAACATTTGGGGTGGGGGGAATATTGCATATTTTGTGTTTTAGCCATAAAAACAAAGTGGCATAAAATAAAATAAAAAAAGGATTAAAAACATGATCTGGAGATTTAAGCACTGAAAGTAAAAAACTAAACAAACAAAAAAACTACTTTGTATGAATTATTTTTGGATCCCTGAGGATTTTAGTGGGATTTTTTTTAAGTATAAAATAATAAATAATAATAAAAAAAATCAAAATAAATGTTGTTATGAATTATTGACCTATTTAAGGCTCCAATTAATTCACATTATTTTACTCCAATTTTGTTTTAATTGGCGGGGAAAATATTGCATGTTTTGTGTTTTAGCCATAAAATAAAAGTTTTTTTTAATGACAAAAACAGCATAAAATAAACAGAGAAAGTAATAAAAAAATTTAAAAAAACACTTTCATGAGTGGGGCCCTTTTGGATCCCTGAGAATTTTAGTGGGATTTTTTATTTTTCAAAAATTAATAATGGCTCAAAATGTATGTTATGAATTATTGACATATTTAAGGCTCGATTACTTCACATCAAATATTTCACTTTGAAAATCGTTTGGGGAAAATATTGTATGTTTATGTTACTGCAATAAAACAGTTTCTTTGACAAAAAGGGCATTAAACTTTTTTCTTTTCTTTTTTTTTTTAACATGAAAAATAATAAAAACTCGACAGACAGATCTGAAGTTGATCTTGACATTTAAGTGTTGAAAGTTAAAAAAAATAAAAATGTATGATTTATTTTTAACACTTTTGGATCCCCAAGATTTTAAATGGGATTATTTTTTTAAAACTGGTACTGCTTAGAAAATAACAGGATTTTGACCCCCCCCCCCCCCCCCCCCCACCCCCCCCAAAAAAGGCATAAAACAAATAAAAATAAACTTTATTTCGACAGAAAGACCGGAAGTTGATCTAGAAATTTAAGTGTTGAAAAAATATGAGATATTTTTAATATTGTCCTTACTGACACCCTTCCGGGTCCCCAGGGCCAAACTTGAGGGATTCTTCTAGTGTGAACATTTCTACTGCCCAAGTACATGTTACATTACAACTACTCTGACAAGTAGAGTAAAAGTAACTAAGTATTTGTGCAAAGAGTGTCTGACCTTGGCCCGCGCCTCCCGACTGGCCTCCGCCTCGGCCGCCATGGCTCTCTGCAGCTGCTGAGGTAGCTTCACGTCTTTGATCTCCACGCGCTCCACCTTGATGCCCCACGCGTCGGTGGCCTCGTCCAGAGACTCCTGCACACAATTCATGCAACCTTAGGCTGACCATATTGTGAAACCCCAAAAAGAGGACACATATATGCGTGCCAAGGCCGGGACTAGGTGATCATTTGCCAATGATACTCCAACTTGCTTTATAAATAATATATTTATTTAAATAAAGCATTTTTTTCTCCTCTGTTGACAGCAGTGTTGGTGCTAGGAATTTTCAAAATTCATAAAAAGTCATAAAAATGGGGTCCCACAGTACATTTTTGGGGCCCCACTTTTTTGTAAGGGTTTTGAAAAAAAAAAAAGATAAACATGCATTATCCTGTTATATCTCACATTCTATATTGTGTTTTGAAAAAAAAAAAGGTTGTCATAAACGTTACTTCATTCATTAAAAATGAAAATAAAAAAAGAAGACAAATGTGTATACATATGTTAATGCATTCAGTTATAAACATTCATTCACTTTCTTCTTTCCTTCATGGATCTAAACTTTACAGCTGCTGGTAGTTTTTTCAAGTTTCAAGTTTCAAGTTTATTCACAATACCATATAACAATTACAATAGTAGTGAAATATCATCATTTAAAGATGTTGGTACGTGAAAGGGTCCCCCAAATAAGCTAGAAGAAGCTTTTGACAGGGGGTCCAGAGGACAGTATATACATGGAATGATGAAACATGGTAGCAAGCACAACAACAAAAACAACGCTATATGATTAACACAAGATAATAGTACTAAAGCAAGCATACACATACATACATACATTCATTCAACCATGCAAAACCCAACAGTAGTCTACCCCACATGAGGCATTAAATATAGGTGGTTAATAGGTAAGTTTTCAGTTTCTTTTTGAAGTTGGAGAATGGATACAGCATCTTGAGGCTCTCATTAAGCCGGTTCCAAATCTTTGGTCCCCTGCATACAACACTTCAAGCGGTACAATCCAGTAAACGATGTTTCCCTGATATCAGATCTAAGTTACGAGTGTTGTGGGCATGCTGGGGATGGTAGATAGGAACCAAGCTACAGAGCCTAAGATTCATCCTGTAAATGACTTGATAGGTTAAACAAGCATTTTGATAAATATTGAACTCTGTCAGTCTTAAGAGATGATAATTATGGAATAGATGTCGAGTGGGGGCATTAAACTTGGACCATGACAGGGCCCGTATAATTTTCTTTTGCATGGATTCTAATTTGTGGAGGTAGGTAGGGAAGGTGTTACACCAGATGACATTACAGTAGTTTAGATGTGGTTCAAAGAGAGTTTTATATAGGGTGAGTAGAGCATAAAGAGGAAGATAATGACGAAGGTGAAAGAACAGGCCAACATATTTGGATAATTTGTTTAACAGATGGCTAATGTGACATTTGAAATTGAGGTATTCGTCAATGATGACCCCCAGGAATTTTGCTGAGTACACTCTCTGTATTTCCTGCCCATTGATGTTGGTATGGCAGTGCTCAGTATTTGTCCGGTTTTTATTAGAACGAAATAGAATAAAATTTGTTTTATTTACATTAAGTGAGAGCTTATTGCATTTGAACCAGGAATCTACTTTCACAAGCTCTGAATTGACAGTTACTTGTAGATCGTGTAGACTCCTGTGTGAGGTAAACAAATTTGTATCGTCATCAAAAATTATTTTATAAAAAGTTTCGGAGGAGTTTAGAAAATCATTTATGTATAGGATAAAAAGGAGAGGCCCCAAGATGGATCCCTGGGGAACCCCATAATTTATGGTCATACGGGGTGAATTGTGATCATTGACGCATACACATTGCTGCCTTCCGTATAGGTAAGAACGGAACCAATCGAGAGGTACCCCTCTGACACCATAGTGATATAGCTTATACAATAAGATCTCAAAGTCTATTGTGTCAAAGGCCTTGGATAGATCCAAAAAAATGCCAATACCACATTTTCCTTCTTCAATACAGTCATTGACCTTTTCCAAGAGGTCGAGTATAGCCGTACAGGTGGTGCTTTTTTAACGAAAACCATATTTTCTATGTTTTTATTTAAAGGGGAACATTATCACAATTTCAGAAGGGTTAAAACCATTAAAAATCAGTTCCCAGTGGCTTATTTTATTTTTCAAAGTTTTTTTCAAAATTTTACCCATCACGCAATATCCCTAAAAAAAGCTTCAAAGTGCCTGATTTTAACCATCGTTATATACACCCGTCCATTTTCCTGTGACGTCACATAGTGAAGCCAACACAAACAAACACGGCGCATAGAACAGCAAGCTATAGCGACATTAGCTCGGATTCAGACTCGGATTTCAGCGGCTTAAGCGATTCAACAGATTACGCATGTATTGAAACGGATGGTTGTAGTGTGGAGGCAGGTAGCGAAAACGAAATTGAAGAAGAAACTGAAGCTATTGAGCCATATCGGTTTGAACCGTATGCAAGCGAAACCGACGAAAACGACACGGCAGCCAGCGACACGGGAGAAAGCGAGGACGAATTCGGCGATCGCCTTCTAACCAACGATTGGTATGTGTTTGTTTGGCATTAAAGGAAACTAACAACTATGAACTAGGTTTACAGCATATGAAATACATTTGGCAACAACATGCACTTTGAGAGTGCAGACAGCCCAATTTTCATCAATTAATATATTCTGTAGACATACCCTCATCCACGCTCTTTTCCTGAAAGCTGATCTGTCCAGTTTTGGAGTTGATGTCAGCAGGCCAGGGAAGCTAGGGTCGATATTCTTCTCTTGATCATCTTCGGTGGCATAAGGGACGGTGTGAGCCAAGACATCCAGGGGGTTTAGCTCGCTCGTCTGCGGGAACAAACTGCCGCCATTGCTTGCCGTGCTACCGAGGGTCCTTTGTCCCTGAATTGCTCACACACTCCGGCAGATTCAATGGGGGTCTGGCGGCAGATTTCTTTGACTTTATCGTTGGAAATGCATCTGCTTTGAGTGTCGCAGGATATCCACACATTCTTGCCATCTCTGTCGTAGCATAGCTTTCGTCGGTAAAGTGTGCGGAACAAACGTCCAATTTCTTGCCACTTTCGCATCTTTGGGCCACTGGTGCAACTTGAATCCGTCCCTGTTCGTGTTGTTACACCCTCCGACAACACACCGACGAGGCATGATGTCTCCAAGGTACGGAAAACAATAACAGCTGATTTGACTCGGTGTTTGAGAAAATGGCGGATTGCTTCCCGATGTGACGCCACGTTGTGACGTCATCGCTCCGAGAGCGAATATTAGAAAGCCGTTTAATTCGCCAAAATTCACCCATTTAGAGTTCGGAAATCGGTAAAAAAAATATATGGTCTTTTTTCTGCAACATCAAGGTATATATTGACGCTTACACAGGTCTGGTGATAATGTTCCCCTTTAATAAGTTGTAGGTGTATTTATTTCAGTATAAAAGTGTAAAAAAGTGTTTTTGATGTGTACCAGGGCATACATATATTTTATATTTAACGCTTACATCTCTGGAGGCTACATCAACTTCACATCTATTCCTCATTTCAAAATGTTTTAGTTTTTTTTATGTTGTTTTTGTGTTTGTTTGTTTTCCGCCCTTTTTTGTCAAACAAAACTATGTTTTTTTATGACAAACACACAAAATATGCAAAATCTTCCACCAAAAATAGTTTTCTTAGTGTAATATTTGATGTGAAGTAATGGGAACCTTGGATAGGTCAATAATTCATAACAACATTGATTTTGATTCAATATTATGTTTTGAGCAATGAAAGAAAAAGAAAAAAACAGCTTTGTTTTATTAGTCAACATTGCAACTTTTTCTAAAATGCATTTCACCTTTAAGCTTTTTTTAATTTCACTTTTGTTATGTTTTTGTTTATTTTAATAGTATTTTTAGAATGTGGCGTGGGCCTTTAAAACATTAGCTGTGGGCCGCAAATAGTAAAAAAAAAATATGCGTCCTTTCTGATTTCAATGCGTTAAAAAGACCCCAAAAGGGCGTTAACGCCAACTAGAGATGCGCGGTTTGCGGGCACAACCGCGGAGTCCGCGGATTATCCGCGGATTGGGCGGATGAAATTTAAAAAAATTAGATTTTATCCGCGGGTCAGGTCGGGTCGGGTGGTTGAAATAAAGAACAATTAGATTTTAAATAGATTCAGGCGGGTGGCAGTTAAACCAATTGGGAAATATATATACATAGTTAAATGTTGTTACCCACATACGAAAAACGAGCAGGCACCTGCAGCATATGCCACAACAGAAGAAAAAAAAGAAAAGAGATGGACACTTTTACGGAGCGGAGAAGGGACGCCTCGCCGGGGTCCGGGACCGAGGCCCCTTCCCCCGAGAGGGCCCCACCGGGAGCCGTAGCTGAGGCGATCCGCGAGAAGGGCCCGACGCACGTCCAGGGTCACCACCGCGCCCACCGCACCGACACCCCGCCTCGTCCGCCTTCGCCGCGGCCGGCGTCACGCGCAGCAGGTAAGCAGCTTACCTGCCCGCCACCCCCGTGGCCGGGGGCTCGTAACAGGGGTCACTCCGCGCGCTCCGCCCGCGCAGCTTACCTGCCCGCCACCCCTGTTGCCGGGGGCGCGTAACAGGGGTCACTCCGCGCGCAGTGCGCTCACGAAAGGGGTGGGGCTCACCCTGGTTGATATAGACAGCAGGACGGTGGCCATGGAAGTTGGAACCCGCTAAGGAGTGTGTAACAACCCACCTGCCGAATCAACTAGCCCTGAAAATGGATGGCGCTGGAGCGTCGGGCCCATATACCCGGCCGTCGCCGGCAGCGAGACGCGCTTGGAGGTGCGCTCAGCGCGGCTCCCATATGATTGCGCACTGGTGTGCGTCTGGGTCGTGACAGCGTGGCACGCGAATGTCTGTACTGCATTGGATCAGTCTCCTTTAACAGGCAAAAGCTTTATAACCTCACTAATGCCTTGCATCGTCTATATTAGATATATAACAACGGGCGGGTGCGGGCGGATGGCGGGCGGATGCGGTTCTGATCAAATGTTAGATCGGGTGGATTGCGGATGGTTGACGACTTTCTGATGCGGTTGCGGATTAAATAATTGCCTATCCGCGCATCTCTAACGCCAACACTGCTTGACAGTATAACAAAATAAGTCACACTTATATTCTGTAACATTCACAGTTTTGGGAAAAAAAAGTGCAGAGGTAGAAATATTGAAAATAACCTCTAAATTTTAATTTCCCCTCGGGGATTAATAAAGTCTGTGTCATGACTTGGTCCTGGGGTTTAGTTTTTCTCAAAGGCAACGGAAAGTTGGCTCGGGCGAGACGGGAATGCAGGTACAATTTTATTTAAACACTATAAATACAAAACAAGGAAGTAAACAAAAGGCGCGCACAATGGCGGAGAACAAACTATGAAACCAAACACTTGCACCAAGGCAAAAACTATGAACAACAAAAAACACTAACTGTGGCAATAATAAACAAAACTTACTTGGCATGGACAAAAAAGAGCAGCGTGAACGATGGACATGAAAAAAGAGTCAGAAATGTGCAGAGCATAAATGTGGGGATGTCGCCAGGAAGACAAACTGAAAACAATGAACTTAAATACTACAGACATGATTAACGAAAACAGGTGCGTGACTCAAAACGTGAAACAGGTGCGTGACGTGACAGGTGAAAACTAATGGGTTGCTATGGTGACGAACAAGAGTGCACAATGAGTCCAAACGTGGAACAGGTGAAACTAATGGGTAACCATGGAAACAAGACAAGGGAGTGAAAAGCCAGAAACTAAAGAGTCCAATAACTAAACAAAACATGACTAAGACAAAACATGATTACACAGACATGACAGTCTGATTCTGATTGTATATAATGTAAACATAAATAAAGCCTCAAAACAAGTTAATTAAATTCAAACAAAAAACAGCAGACGTGCTCTCGCCTATGTTGTAGCGTCCCGGAAGAGTTAGTGCTGCAAGGGGTTCTGGGTATTTGTTATGTTGTGTTACGGTGCGGATGTTCTCCCGAAATGTGTTTGTCATTCTTGTTTGGTGAGGGTTCACAGTGTGGCGCATTTTTGTATCAATGTTAAAGTTGTTTATACGGCCACCCTCAGTGTGACCTGTATGGCTGTTGACCAAGTATGCAGGCATTCACTTGCGTGTGTGGGAAGCCGTAGATTTTATGTGATTGGGCCGGCACGCAAAGGCAGTGCCTTTAAGGCACGCCCCCAATATTGTTGTCTGGGTGGAAATCGGGAGAAATTCGGGAGAATGGTTGCCCCGGGAGATTTTCGGGAAGGGCACTGAAATTCGGGAGTGTCCACTCCCTCGCTCTCTCGCTCTCTCTGTCTCTGCCCCTCCCTCACGAATGCTGCTGCGTGTACACACCTTCACAATTTGTTTTGTTTTTAACCCCTTCTTAACCCTGGACGTACATTGAAAATACACGCAACCCTGACTGAAAATGCCGGACATTTAAGGCATTTAAGAAACTCCGCCCGGACAGCTTCGCAAAAGAGGACATGTCCGGGGAAAAGAGGACGTATGGTCAGTCTATCCTTAACCCTAACTTACATAATCATTACAATTAGCCACAAAACCGAGTTGACACACGCGAAAAAGTGCTCCAACTCTGCATGATGTATGAACTTTGTGCTACCAATGGTCAATATTTGTCACCTGCATGCCGAGCGAGATACCCTCTCTGTCGGACAGCAGCTCGGCCAAGTCCTTGGTGCCCAGAACGTTCCTCAGCGTGGTCTGGGCCAGCAGCCGCGTGGACGAGTGCGCGTTGGCCACGTTGGCCACGGACGAGATGGGACACTCGATGCGGAAGTAGACCACGCCGTCCACGCTCACCGTCACCGAGTCTTTGGTCAGGATCTGAGACAACACACCTGGGGATGGGTACTTTTCACATTTGGTAGCAAATCCCCGGACTACTTTTGTGTTGATGTGGTAATAAACATTCATTTAATTACATTTGTTAACATTTACCAGTCAGATGATACTAAAAAACGTGTTATTTATTTTTCTTACACTTTTGGGTATCAGCTGTGGTCAGGAAGTAGTCTTTGCCATTAAGTTGAATGTGACAGTGAGCTAATGTTTAAACCTAAAAAGTATTTGTACTGTAAGTATTGTTTGTTTGAATGTAACGTGCATCTTGTAGTTCTCATTAACACATTTGGAGGTGTTGAAATTGCCATGTAAAATTGCTAATGCTAATCAGTAGCATGTATATGGGATATCCAATGCAAATGAGCATCGAGCTAGTGCATTTGTTTTAACAGATAAGTTCATATAGTATCTTGTGTAAACTCGAGACTTTAAGCCGCTACTTTTTTGCTACGCTTTGGACCCTGCGGCTTATAAAATGGTGTGGCTAATTTATTGATTTTTCTTCGCTGACAGCCAAAATAGTTGTTTTAAATGAAAAACTAGCAAATACACTGAAGAGGTGCGTTATTGTTTGTGCTATGGCGCCATCTTTTCAATCGGAAGTAGAGGTGCCGTTCCGTCTTCTAGCCGGCCGTAGCATTTCTACTCATATGGATTCTTACTTACTAAACTGTCCCATGTGTGATGTCTGTAGGAGTGTTTTCACGTGCTATCGTAATGTAATTAAGCTAGCGTCGGTAGCATTAGCTAATATGCTAACACGTTTATGAGTGTCTGTGTTGGTATTATTAACTTACGATGCCATTCTTTTTGTATTGTTTCTGTTTGGTTAATGCACCAAAACGTTAGTGTGGCGTTATTGAGTTTGTTTAGCTGATTGGAGAGCTAGCTAGTGGGTCCATGACCGTGAGTTTTGTTTTGTTTGACCAGCCGTTTTACTGCCGTGTTACAGGCCCAGTTTTGGGAATAATTAAGGTATGTAAATAAACATCGACAAAATATTTCTGTGAAAATAACCCATTCAACAACGTGTATATCTGCGACTTATAAACAGTGCGGCTAATTTATAGATATTTCTTCGCTGACAGCCATAATGCAAATAGTTTAAAAAAAAGAAAAGAAAAACAAGCAAATACACTAAAAAGGTGTGTTATTGTTTGTGCTTTGGCGTCGTCTTTTGGACAAGTATGCACACTGCAGGTGCTGCAGTGTCCTTCCATTTAGTGCTTTC
>NC_084564.2:9162500-9200000 GCF_033978685.3 Nerophis lumbriciformis | reverse complement strand
CCTCCTTGAGGCAACAAGGACTTTATCCTGTGTCATAGTGTGCCCTGGCTTCTCCCCTTGCCGACCACTGAGAAACCTGTTTTCATTTAAGTATTCATGGTGTGCACTTCTGCCCCCATCGCTTTTTGTTACACTTTTTGGACTCATTAAATGTTTTCTCTTTTTGTTATTCAAACTTGCCTCTCGTCTCTGCATCCCGGGGTCACCCCCTTGACCAGTTTGTAACATAATAACCAGCCACATCATGGACCTCGCAGAGATCGAACCGGTCAGAAGAACTCTAGACCAACAGGAAGAACAATTTGGCGTGCTTAGGGCTGGCGTCAAAGCCATGGCGGAACGCCAAGATGCTCGCATAAATATCTTGGAGACAAAGCTGGGAAGCGTAGTCACCGCTCTGCAGTCGATGACTTCCCCCACCGCAGACGCAGCAGTCCCGCTGAGCCATCCTCGACCCGCAGAGATTCCGTTGCCTGACGACACCCCTCCTGCTACGTGTCCACCACTCTCCAAGCCCGAGCGTTTCTCCGGCGAGTCAGGTGACGTGCGGTCTTTCCTCACCCAGTGTGAGATTTTTTTTGAACTATTGCCAACCTCTTTTTACACTGAAAGAGCTCGTGTGGCTTTTGTCATGTCCCATATGAGTGGCCGGGCTTCCGCCTGGGCCACCGCGGAATGGGGGCGTCAATCTCCCGTGTGTGCCTCGTATGCCGCTTTTGCCAAAGCCATGAAGAACATTTTCCAGCGCGAAAGACCAGGACGTGAGGCAGCACGGTCATTACTTCGTCTACAGCAAGGTCAGCGCAGCGTCACGGACTTCGCCATCGAATTCCGAAGGCTCGCTGCTGAGAGCGGATGGCCCACTTCCGCATTGGTGGACGTCTTCTCCCTCGGTCTGGCTGAGCGAGTCCGGAAACACATGATCCCGCTCAAGACTCCCGACAACCTCGACGAGCTTGTCGCTCTGGCGGGGAGGGTTGAAAATCGCCTCGTTGACTGGGAGAGAGAGAGTTTTCGACGTCAGGGACTCTGCACTTCGTCGCGCAGTGGGAGTGGCCATGGAGCGCGTCAAACATTTGCACCGATACCCAGTGTCGATGCCCTGCCGATACCACAGGAAGAGGAACCCATGCTGCTCGGAGGTAATCGTCTATCTCCAGCTGAGAGGGATCGTCGCATCCGCCTCCAACTGTGTTTATATTGTGGAGAAGTGGAGCATCGCCTCTCCCACTGTCCTCATCGTCCTGTTCGCCGCCGCACTCAAGCGCCGCCACCTCTACGCACTCAAGCGCCGCCAACTCTACGCACTCAAGCGCCGCCAACTCTACGCACTCAAGCGCCGCCAACTCTACGCACTCAAGCGCCGCCACCTCTACGCACTCAGGCGTCGCCTCCTCGCTCTGTTCCAGCTTCACATCCTCCAGCGATCGACCATGCCCCTCTTCTGTCCGCTACAGGTCAGACACTGTCCAGACTTCAACTATCGTGTACGCTAGCCTGGGACTTATCCCAGAAATTGGACATTAGGGCACTTGTTGATTCTGGTTCCGACGATAATTTCATCGATGAGTCTGTAATTAAGCGTTATTCCATACCCGTTACTAAGTTACATAAACCTAGAGTTGTCCGATCCCTCGACGGAGGTCACCTGGCGAGCGTTATACATCAGACCCTTCCGTTATCTCTTCAATTATCTGGGAACCATTTTGAATCAATCGTTTTTCTAGTCATACCCTCTCGTTCTGCTCCGGTTGTGCTTGGGCTTACCTGGCTAGCTAAACACAATCCCCATATTGACTGGGCCAAAGCTACAATAATTAATTGGGGAATTTTTTGTCATTTACATTGTCTGCGGTCTGCATGCCCTCGCACAAGGTCCCCGCGCGTCGTCACACAGGAAGTCATTGATTTGTCGGTTGTGCCCACTGCTTATCACGACCTTAAAGAAGTTTTTAGCAAAGATCGAGCGTTGTCGTTACCTCCACACCGTCCCTACGATTGTGGTATTGATCTCCTCCCTGGTGCTACACTCCCTTCTTCGCGACTATACAACATTTCTCGACACGAAAGACATGCTCTAGAGGACTATATCACTACTTCACTTGCTTCTGGTCTTATCCGCCCATCCAACTCTCCACTAGCTGCCGGGTTCTTTTTTGTGGAGAAGAAGGACAAGACACTTCGCCCCTGCATCGATTACCGTGCCCTCAATAATATTACTGTTAAGAATAAATATCCGCTTCCGCTTCTCGACTCAGCTTTCAACCCACTACACACTGCTAGACATTTCACCAAATTGGACCTCCGCAATGCTTACCATTTAGTTAGAATTAAGCAAGGAGATGAATGGAAAACTGCTTTCAACACATCCCTAGGACATTTTGAATACCTGGTCATGCCTTTCGGCCTCACCAATGCTCCTGCCGTTTTTCAGGGCCTCATAAATGACGTCCTGCGCGACATGCTCGACCGTTTCGTGGTAGTTTATTTAGACGATATACTAATTTTCTCACCTACCCCTGAACTACACGTCCAGCATGTTCGCTTAGTGCTCCAACGCCTTCTTGAAAATCGTCTGTATGTCAAAGCTGAGAAATGTGTTTTTCATTCTGAGTCGGTTCCTTTTTTGGGTTTTATTGTTGAGAGGGGTCAACTCCGAGCAGATCCGGCGAAAATACAGGCAGTGGTTGATTGGCCCACACCCACTTCTAGGAAGCTCCTTCAAAGGTTTCTAGGTTTCGCTAATTTTTATCGTCGTTTTATTCGTAATTTTAGTCGAGTAGCGGAACCATTAACAAGACTTACTTCCATTAAGCTTCCCTTTTTGTGGACCTCAGAGACTCAATCTGCTTTTGAGAAACTCAAGTCTTTGTTCACCTCTGCACCTGTTCTTATCCATCCTAACATATCCTCTCAATTTGTTGTCGAGGTTGACGCATCTGACTCCGGCGTGGGGGCTGTGCTCTCCCAGCGCTCCACCACCGACCAGAGGCTGCACCCCTGTGCCTTTTTTTCTACACCTTCCTGACTCCCTAAGGATACATCCTTCGTTCCACGTCTCACTCATCAAGCCCGTTTCCACCAGTCTCTTGAGTCCTCCAGAGGTGCCTCCTCCACCTCCCAGGCTTATTGATGGCCATCCTGCGTTCTCTGTCAAGGCCATTCTTGATGTGAGGAGAAGGGGCAGGGGTTTCCAGTATCTGGTGGACTGGGAGGGCTACGGCCCCGAGGACCGATCCTGGGTCTCGCGTTCCCTTATCCTAGACCCTACACTTTTAAATACATTTTATGTTCGTTTTCCAGAGAAACCAGGTAAGCCGCCAGGTGGCGTCCTTTAAGGGGGGGGTACTGTTGTGTTTTTATTTCCCTGCTTTCTCTTTTATTGTGATTTTTCCTCAGCTCATTAGTCTCCAGCGAGGGGCGGACACTAGGCACACCTGCAAACCATTTTCTTCAGAGTATTTAAGCTCGTCACCCACAGCTGGGCCTTGCTGGTTATTTTTCCTGCACCTTCCACGTGCATGTGCCTACTTCGCCTCGTCAGTCTCGGTATGTTGTTTTTCCTTAATCCTGTAAATCCTAACGTGTTGTGTTTGTTTCCTAGCCTCCTTGAGGCAACAAGGACTTTATCCTGTGTCATAGTGTGCCCTGGCTTCTCCCCTTGCCGACCACTGAGAAACCTGTTTTCATTTAAGTATTCATGGTGTGCACTTCTGCCCCCATCGCTTTTTGTTACACTTTTTGGACTCATTAAATGTTTTCTCTTTTTGTTATTCAAACTTGCCTCTCGTCTCTGCATCCCGGGGTCACCCCCTTGACCAGTTTGTAACACATATATATATATATATATATGTATATATATATATATATATATATGTATGTATATATATATATATATATATATATATGTATGTATGTGTGGGGAAAAAAATCACAAGACTATTTCATCTCTACAGGCCTGTTTCATGAGGGGGGGTACCCTCAATCATCAGGAGATTTTAATGGGAGCATTCGCATACCATGGTTTATATAGGGCACAGAGTGGGTGGGTACAGGCTGGCGTAGGGGCGTGGTGATTGGCTCATGTGTTACCTAGGAGGTGTTTCCGTCTATGGCGGCATGCTGTTACAATTTCGCTGCGCTTGTTGAGGGATGACAGGTCTGGACGGTAAATAATAAACAGTTTCTCTTTCAAGCATAGGTTGCATCTTTTATTACCACTATTATAAGGTGTGCTGGATGCAAGAATTTGCCATGTTATTGAATATTCAACATTATTGTCTTTGAGGTCCCAAATGTGTTTGCTGAGTTCTGTGGTATTTCGCAGGTTTTGGTTCCTGAAAGAAGCCTTGTGATTGTTCCATCTGGTTTTGAATTCTCCCTCGGTTAATCCTACATATGTGTCGGATGTGTTAATGTCCTTGCGTATTACCTTAGATTGGTAGGCAACTGATGTTTGTAAGCACCCCCCGTTGAGAGGGCAATCAGGTTTCTTTCGACAGTTACATCCTTTGTTGGTTTTGGAGTCGCTCTGTCCGGGGGCCGACGGCTCATTTACAATTGTTTTGTTGTGGTTTGAGATGATTTGTCGTATATTGTTCATGCAGCTGTAGCTCAATTTAATGTTGTTCTTGTTGAATACTTTTCTTAGGGTGTTGTCTTTGGGAAAGTGTTTGTCAATCAGATTGAGGAATTTGTGTCCAATGTTAGTTGAGACGTTTTTGCTGTATGGGGGGTTGTACCAGATGATGTCGTTTCGTTTTCTGTTCTTTTTTGGCTGGTTTCCTGGCGTGGGTTCATAGGTGAGGGTGAAATTGTATCCGCTTTCATCAAGGGCTTTTTGGTACGGGGGGGTTGCTTGGTCAAATTCAGCTTTGCTAGATGACAGCATCGATAGCCTTTTATTGATTCCGGTAGGTATTCTTTTCGTGGTGGTGGGTGGGTGGTTGCTGTCATGGTGCACGTATTGGAGTGTTGTGTTGGGTTTTGTGAATGGTTGGTAGCTGTTATTTCTCAGGTTGAAAGTGACGTCAAGGAAGTTGACGGTTTGCTTGTTTGCTTCAATCGTGATCCGTAGGCCGTTCTCTTTGAAAATTTGGCATATGCGCTTCTTGGTATTCTCGCTGCTCCTTGGCGAGGCGCGACACACTGCCAGTCCGTCATCACGGTAAATACCAAGGTTCAGATTGAGGCTAGCGAGCTGGGAGAGGAGGAAACTCCCGACGAGTTCACACGTTTCTGCTCCGTCAAAACTTCCCATAGTGACGTCAAATGTTGCATTGTTCTTTTTTTGCCATGGTGTACTGTTGTGGATGAGAATGGAGTTTTTTGCGTGGATGATGATGTTTCTTTCGTTGCCTGTGATTGATATATATATATATAGTAAAATAAATATATATATATATATGATAAAAAAAATTAAAAAAATAAAAATAAATATATATATATATATATATATATATATATATATATATATAAAATACTTCACTTTCAGTGAATTCTAGCTATATATATATATATATATATATATATATATATATATATATATATATATAATATCAAGAGGGACAGAGACAGCGCACAGTGCATGTGGATCACATGTTACCATGGTGAGAAAACATGGAGAGACTGGAATGTAATAGAGTGATCTTTGTTTGTCTGTTGCCATCTCCTGGTGAATGTTGGCTACAGCGTACTGGGGTTACTTTTTGGTTGGCCAACGATTTACGTGATGTTGCGCACCTGACGTCAAGTGTGTGAGTCTGTTCTGAAGTCTACAGTAAAGAGACTCCTTCGCCTGTTTATTGCCTCCAACTCAATATATTACAACAACATTGCTCCATGCAGACCTGGAGGGGGCGTGGCCTCCAGGTCCGCCTGAATTTCGGGAGATTTTCGGGAGAAAATGTGTCCCGGGAGGTTTTCGGGAGAGGCGCTGAATTTCGGGAGTCTCCCGGAAAATCCGGGAGGGTTGGCAAGTATGCTATTATAGCAATGTGACAAGTTGTTGTTTTTTTAAACTCCAAATGTATTATTGTGGCAATATGGTTGGTAAAGTGAAGGAGTTTTGTGATTTCTGATCTTTTGTGAGGGCACCCGAGGGACTTCTGTGTCAGCGCATACAGGACAGTTCAGCTTGTTGTTGTTGTCGTTCTAGATTGTTAATAAGGATAAACTTGATGTATCACCTCCTTTTTATGTTTGTTCGACATATTCATTCCAAAATGGAATAAATTAATTTTTGTCCTAAAATTCTACACACAATACCCCATATGACAATGTGACCATTTTTTATTTAAACTGCTAATGTGGGGTGCCAGCAGGAAATTCATGGTGGTTCTTTTTGAAGAAATACTGCATATATCTTTCTTTTCAGGTTGCATCGCCGGTACGTACAACGAGTTGAACTTTGTAACTTTGTTTTTGTCCGAAATATTGCGGGCTAAATTCACTATTTGTGATCCTAAAATGAGTCCTTTTGTCATGCTCATTAGCGATGATTTTCCACGTCATCTAAGATGGCGTTAGTAGTACTAATCAGAGGTGGGTAGTAACGCGCTACATTTACTCCGTTACATCTACTTGAGTAATTTTTGGGATACATTGTACTTCTAAGAGTAGTTTTAATGCAACATACTTTTACTTTTACTTGAGTATATTTATAGAGAAGAAACGCTACTTTTACTCTGCTCCATTTATCTACATTCAGCTCGCTACTCGCTACTGATTTTTATCAATCTGTTAATGCACGCTTTGTTTGTTTTGGTTTGTCAGACAGACCTTCAAAGTAGGATCTATCGCATGACTCCGTTTCACCAATCAAATACAGTCACTGGTGACCTTTGACTCCGTTTCACCAATCAAACAGAGCCAGGCGGTCACATGATTAACAAGCTTAAGCTTACATGAACTCAACGTCAAATTTGAGGAAGCACATGGCGGTAAGTAACGTTAGTAGATATTTTGGCTGTCACCGTAGGCTGATGTTAGCTTCCCTGCTATGAATCACTGTCAAATGTACATCGTGTGGGGACATTTATTAACGCACTGCAGCCTCATAGACACACACACACACACACACACACACACACACACACACACACACACACACATGCATGCATAGAAACACCAATCAGTGTGTTCCCAGGTGCAGCCCACACCTATCAGTTTATGGTTTGCGTAAAGGCTAACTTGTTATTTTCCTTTGTAATCTCTGCCTACTGAGCCTATGGTGCTGTTAAGTTATTGTGGCTCAATTTGCCTTCATTTTTTTATATTAATGTATTATTATTTAATATATATTATTGTTTTAGTTGCTTAAGAGACATTCCTGGCTCTGAATTTGCTCATTGCTATTTTTATGTTTTTGTGCATTACTTATTGCCGTCATCATGAAACGAAAAAGGCTACTCATCAGTTACTCAGTACTTGAGTAGTTTTTTCACAACATACTTTTTACTTTTACTCAAGTAAATATTTGGGTGACTACTCCTTACTTTTACTTGAGTAATACATCTCTAAAGCAGTGGTTCTTAACCTTGTTGGAGGTACCAAACTCCACTAGTTTCATATGCGCATTCACCGAACCCTTCTTTAGTGAAAAATAAAATGTTTTTTTTTCTCAAATTCAAGACAAAGTTATATGTTTTTGGTAACACTTTAGTATGGGGAACATATTCTAAATAACAGAGACTTAATTTAGAGTTATTTGGACACTAGGGGAACATATTCTAAATAACAAAGACTTAATTTAGAGTTATTTGGACACTAGGGGAACATATTCTAAGTAACAGAGACTTAATTTAGAGTTATTTGGACACTAGGGGAACATATTCTAAATAACAGAGACTTAATTTAGAGTTATTTGGACACTAGGGGAACATATTCTAAATAACAAAAACTTAATTTAGAGTTATTTGGACACTAGGGGAACATATTCTAAGTAACAGAGACTTAATTTAGAGTTATTTGGACACTAGGGGAACATATTCTAAGTAACAAAGACTAAATTTAGCGTTATTTGGACACTAGGGGAACATATTCTAAGTAACAGAGACTTAATTTAGAGTTATTTGGACACTAGGGGAACATATTCTAAATAACAAAGACTTAATTTAGAGTTATTTGGACACTAGGGGAACATATTCTAAGTAACAAAGACTACATTTAGAGTTATTTGGACACTAGGGGAACATATTCTAAGTAACAAAGACTTAATTTAAAGTTATTTGGACACTAGGGGAACATATTCTAAGTAACAAAGACTTAATTTAGAGTTATTTGGACACTAGAAGAACATATTCTAAGTAACAAAGACTTAATTTAGAGTTATTTGGACACTAGGGGAACATATTCTAAGTAACAAAGACTAAATTTAGCGTTATTTGGACACTAGGGGAACATATTCTAAGCAACAAAGACTAAATTTAGCGTTATTTGGACACTAGGGGAACATATTCTAAGTAACAAAGACTTAATTTAGAGTTATTTGGACACTAGGGGAACATATTATAAGTAACAAAGACTTAATTTAGAGTTATTTGGACACTAGGGGAACATATTCTAAGTAACAAAGACTTAATTTAGAGTTATTTGGACACTAGGGGAACATATTCTAAGTAACAAAGACTAAATTTAGAGTTATTTGGACACTAGGGGAACATATTCTAAGTAACAAAGACTAAATTTAGAGTTATTTGGACACTAGGAGAATATATTCTAAGTAACAAAGACTTGATTTAGAGTTATTTGGACACTAGGAGAACATATTCTAAGTAACAAAGACTCAATTTAGAGTTATTTGGACACTAGGGGAACATATTCTAAGTAACAAAGACTTAATTTAGAGTTATTTGGACACTAGGGGAACATATTCTAAATAACAAAGACTTAATTTAGAGTTATTTGGACACTAGGGGAACATATTCTAAGTAACAAAGACTCAATTTAGAGTTATTTGGACACTAGGGGAACATATTCTAAGTAACAAAGACTTAATTTAGAGTTATTTGGACACTAGGGGAACATATTCTAAGTAACAAAGACTAAATTTAGCGTTATTTGGACACTACGGGAACATATTCTAAGTAACAAAGACTACATTTAGAGTTATTTGGACACTAGGGGAACATATTCTAAGTAACAAAGACTTAATTTAGAGTTATTTGGACACGAGGGGAACATATTCTAAGTAACAAAGACTAAATTTAGCGTTATTTGGACATTAGGGGAATATATTCTAAGTAACAAAGACCAAATTTAGAGTTATTTGGACACTAGGGGAACATATTCTAAGTAACAAAGACTAAATTTAGCGTTATTTGGACACTAGGGGAACATGTTCTAAGTAACAAAGACTAAATTTAGAGTTATTTGGACACTAGGGAAACATATTCTAAGTAACAAAGACTTAATTTAGAGTTTTTTGGACACTAGGGTAACATATTCTAAGTAACAAAGACTAAATTTAGAGTTATTTGGACACTAGGGAAACATATTCTAAGTAACAAAGACTTAATTTAGAGTTATTTGGACACTAGGGGAACATATTCTAAGTAACAAAGACTTAATTTAGAGTTATTTGGACACTAGGGGAACATATTCTAAGTAACAAAGACTAAATTTAGCGTTATTTGGACACTAGGGGAACATATTCTAAGTAACAAAGACTAAATTTAGAGTTATTTGGACACTAGGGGAACATATTCTAAGTAACAAAGACTTAATTTAGAATTATTTGGACACTAGAAGAATATATTCTAAGTAACAAAGACTTAATTTAGAGTTATTTGGACACTAGGGGAACATATTCTAAGTAACAAAGACTAAATTTAGCGTTATTTGGACACTAGGGGAACATATTCTCAGTAACAAAGATTTAATTTAGCGTTATTTGGACACTAGGAGAACATATTCTAAGTAACAAAGACTTAATTTAGAGTTATTTGGACACTAGGGGAACATATTCTAAGTAACAAAGACTTAATTTAGAGTTATTTGGACACTAGGGGAACATATTCTAAGTAACAAAGACTAAATTTAGCGTTATTTGGACACTAGGGGAACATATTCTAAGTAACAAAGATTACATTTAGAGTTATTTGGACACTAGGGGAACATATTCTAAGTAACAGAGACTTAATTTAGAGTTATTTGGACACTGAGGAACATATTCTAAGTAACAAAGACTAAATTTAGCGTTATTTGGACACTAGGGGAACATATTCTAAGCAACAAAGACTAAATTTAGCGTTATTTGGACACTAGGGGAACATATTCTAAGTAACAAAGACTTAATTTAGAGTTATTTGGACACTAGGGGAACATATTCTAAGTAACAAAGACTTAATTTAGAGTTATTTGGACACATGGGGAACATATTCTAAGTAAAAAAGACTTAATTTAGAGTTATTTGGACACTAGGGGAACATATTCTAAGTAACAAAGACTAAATTTAGCGTTATTTGGACACTAGGGGAACATATTCTAAGTAACAAAGACTTAATTTAGAGTTATTTGGACACTAGGGGAACATATTCTAAGTAACAAAGACTTAATTTAGAGTTATTTGGTTAGGGTTAGGGTCAGGGTTATAATAAGGCCATGCCAAATAATGCATTAATAAGTACTTAATAATGACTAGCTAAGAGCCAATATGTTACTAATTTGCATGTTAATAAGCAACTTATCAATGGTGAATATGTTCCCCATACTAAAGTGTTACCATGTTTTTTACTGGTGCACAAAATGAACCTTGCATGAACATCACCTTGTTCAAAGAACAAAACCAACACAGTGCATAAACTCACAACAAATTACACACCTGCAAATCAGTCAGCTCTTGCTGTATCCGTAATACGCCGATAGGGAGAAGTTTGTATTTACACGATGAGTCGGGTGTGTTTTGACCTCCGCGAACCCCTAGGGTTCGATCGAACCCAGGTTAAGAACCACTGCTCTAAAGTAACAGTACTCTTACTTGAGTACAATTTCTGGCTACTCTACCCACCTCTGGTACTAATTCACATTTGTTTAACATCTTCATGCCTTATAAGGTAACATTACAGCATATATAAGTATACATTTGCATAACATATGTATATATTCAAGATTCAAGATGATTTATTGTCAATTCTTAACATGCACTAGACACATAAGAACTGAAAAGTATATTTTCGGCACAGTCCCACTAAGAGCAGACATACGTTACAGGGAGACAAGACAAGACCGCCGACGGGGCAGCCATTTTTACGGCGCTCCTTAAAAAAAGGTGAGAAAAAGGTGATATTGGGAAAGGGGGGGAGAGTAAAAAAATATCAGTCAAAGGCTGGATCCGCAAGAGGGGGTCCAGACTGAGTCCAAGGGAAAAAACCTAATTTGCAATGCAAACATAAACACGTTACATTTAGTCACAATAAACTCGCAACAGAGGGTGACTGTATTGTTTGTCTTTTTAGTTTCACCCTTTTGAATTAAACCTGATGACAACGCTCATCGGTCTCCGGAGTCCTGCCGTAGGACACATCAGACATGCATCCCAAGTCGTTATAGAAATATCTCACATTAGGTGCTGGCTGCGTCCATTAAAAAAGTTCTAGTGAGCTCGTAGGTCAGGAAGAGGGCGCCGTTGGCAGGGAAGGTGCGTACCATGGTGGGCATGAGGCCTGAGTAGAGCGCACTGACCCCTGCGAGACAAAAATGAGACGTAAGGACAAATTCACAGCAATTAGTGGGGGAAATCGTACCCTCGTTGCGGATGATCTCCACGAGGGTCTTTAGGAAGCCCTCCTGCACCCCGGCTAAAGAGTAGACCTGGATCCTGGACTTGACGCAGTCGATGGGATAGATCAGGAGCCAAAGACAAGCGCCCCCGAAGCCGCCGCTGAACATAAGTGGAAGAATGCCTGCACAGGTGACGAGGTCTCGTGAACAGGTGACACAAAAATGCGGAAAGTAGACACGGTAAAAGCCGTACCTATGCCCTCCTTGTCCGTGCCCATGTGATGTGCAAACATGGACCGGCTGACTTCGTAGCCGCCGAAGAAGCAGAAGTAACCCTGGCAGTCCCTCACCATGGTGGTCGTCAAGCCCTGGTAGAAACCCAGCGGACCGTTTCTTTCCAGCACCTTCTTCACCACCGTCCACATGCTGAACGAGACTCACATGAACGCTCGTTGGCACGTCTCCCTCGCTCGCCCCCCTACCTTTGTTGGCCGCGGGCGATCTTGCCGGAGGCTTCCATCTCGTACATGGCCTGCATGCGACATTTGACCAGCTCGGTGGGGCAGAGCACCGTGGAGGTGAAGATGGCGGCCAGGGACCCGGAGAAAGCTTTCTGAATGTCACTGCTCGGTTGAAATGACAGAAAGATTGCACGTGAACCAGTCAAGTACTTTCATACCTCGCCACCTACTAGGGGTGGAACGGTACACAAAAATGTCGGTTCGGTACGTACCTCGGTTTAGAGGTCACGGTTCGGTTAATTTTCGGTACAGTAAGAAAACAACAAAATATAAATGTTTTGGTTATTTTTTTCCCAAATTTGTAAACAATTATCCTTTTAACATTGGGAACACTATAATAATTCTGCCCACGTTAATCAACATTAAACTGCCTCAAGTTGATTAAATAAAATGACAAAACTGTTCTTCTACATATAAAAAGTGCAACGTTAAACAGTTTCAAGTCAACTCATCATGCTTAATTTATTACAGCATTTGGGAAGCCTGTAGTTGATTTTTATTATGTAAATGTTATATTTTCATCAACATGTGATAGCAGGGACCCTGCCATTCAAAACTAGGCTGCTGCTTTACTAATGATTAATGTAACTATAGCTGAAAAAAAAGAGTACAATAGCAATAGGAGAGACTATTCATCCCTGAACACCATGGAGTTCATGTAGGCTTAATGATGCAGTTACATTATTATATCAACTATCAGAGACAGAAACTCTTCATTTTGTCATGTCTGTGTGATCATGTTTTGTTTTCGTCATGTTCGGTTTTGTTTTTGGACTTTTTGTGCGCTTTTGTTTGTTTTGTCACCATAGTAACCATTAGTTTTCACCTGTCACGTCACGCACCTGTTTCACGTTTTGAGTCACGCACCTGTTTTCACTAATCATGTCTGTAGTATTTAAGTTCATTGTTTTCAGTTTGTCTTTCTGGCGACATCCCGCATTTATGCTTCTGCACACTCTCCACACATCCTTATGACCCCTGCTGCTCTTTTTTCATGCCGTTTTCTCATCCAAGTAAGTTTTCTTTATTCACGCCATAGTTTGCAAATTTTGTTTAATTGTTCATAGTTTCTGCCTTTGTGCAAGTTTTGTGTTTATAGTCAAGTTTTGTACTTCCGCCCTTGTGCGCGCCTTTTGTTTGCTTCCTTTTTTTGTAGTTATAGTGTTTAAATAAATCATGTACTCCCCTTCACGCCACGTATGGTCCAAATCTTTTGCACCTCGGTAGAACAAACCACGCCACAGTCCCAGTCGTGACACATTTAACATAATGTCCCTTTTTGCTGCTTCAACACAGCTCAATCAACACAGAAAAAGGTAAAGTGAAATAACAGACAGACAGGGCTTTGCTGTCCG
The DNA here is from genome assembly GCF_033978685.3 of Nerophis lumbriciformis. Lineage (NCBI taxonomy): Eukaryota > Metazoa > Chordata > Actinopteri > Syngnathiformes > Syngnathidae > Nerophis > Nerophis lumbriciformis. Next base: position 9,186,403 of record NC_084564.2, on the reverse strand, counting down.
TAACACACACACACACACACACACACACACCGCAAAATGAGCTAACGTTACGCTAAAAGCGAATTAGCCTTCACCTCAAGCCAGGACTGCGAGCGAGCTGAGCTGCCTTTTATATTTCTAGAAGGTCAACGGGCTCATAGTGATGTTACTAGTAGTTGACTGGGAGGTGTTTATTATAATTTGGGGAGAGTCCGCTGCCTGATGCTTACCTGCTAAACGCAAAGCACTGACTACATGTGCTCTGAATACGCACTGCTGATTGGCTGTTACCGCTTTGTTTGTAACCAATCAGATGGTTGTGTGGGTGGGACAATGCTGGGTGCTGTGTAGAGGACTGACAGAAACAGGCAGAAGGAAGCGGAGCAGCCTGTTAAGACTTTAACTTAGGCGGCTACTTAATATGTTCGTGTGGAAACTCGTTCGGTACACCTCCGAACTGAACCGAACCCCCCGTACCGAAACGGTTCAATACAAATACACGTACCGTTACACCCCTACCACCTACTGATAATCAACCTTACAACCTACCGAGCGTACCTTTTTAAACGCACTACTGCCATTCAAAAAGCCAACCTTAAACTAACTGACCAACCGCCTGCAGTATCTGCTAGACTACGAAATAACATGTGTTTGGGTTTTTTTTCCCCCAAGATGGCGCCGCTGTAGTGGCTGCTGTTGGCAGGAGCTCTGTGCTCTTTTGTGTTCCTGATGTTTCCCTCTTGTTTTCATGTGGGGTTTTTTTTTTGTTCAGGACCCTTTGGGACTATGTGACAAGGGGTGGCACTGTGGTGACTTCTGCGGTTCTTTTTTGTGAATTTCTGAATCTGCCTCCTGGGAGCACCCTCAAGGACCCTGCCGAGAGTATAGAGCTGGTCCACAGTTCCACGACCAGGACGAAAACCACACTGTTCCTCCTGAATCTGAGGTTCGACTATCCGGCGTAGCCTCCTCTCCAGTACACCTGAATAGACCATACGGGGAAGGCTGAGGAGTGTGATCCCACGATAGTTGGAACACACCCTCCGGTTCCCCTTCTTAAAGAGAGGAACCACCACCCCGGTCTGCCAATCCAGAGGTACCGCCCCCGATGTCCACGCGATGTTGCAGAGTCTTGTCAACCAAGACAGCCCCACAACATCCAGAGCCTTAAGGAACTCCGGGCGGATCTCATCCACCCCCGGGGCCTTGCCACCGAGGAGCCTTTTAACTACCTCGGCAACCTCAGCCCCAGAAATAGGAGAGCCCACCACAGATTCCCCAGGCCCTGCTTCCTCATAGGAAGACGTGCTGGTAGGATTGAGGAGGTCTTCGAAGTATTCCCTCCACCGATCCACAACATCCGCAGTCGAGGTCAGCAGAACACCATCCTCACCATACACGGTGTTGACATTGCACTGCTTCCCCTTACTGAGACGGCGGATGGTGGTCCAGAATCGCTTCGAATCCCTTTTGGCCATGGAGACCAGCTGCTGGGTCTCTGTCACACCAGAGTCCGTTTGGAGAGACTGGAGGAGATGCGGATGAAGAGACAGGGCTGCGGAGCTGGCGCCGATCGCCAGGACGGACAAGTGTCACAGTGTCTTGGCTGAATGGGCAGGTATCGGACACCTCGGTCTCCTTAGACGCATCCTCACTCATCCATGTGGACTGGACACTGGCCGAGAGTTAGTGGGTGGCAGAGGGTGGAGTCGGCTCTCTTGGTTGCTTTGGGGTTGAGGTGGGGGGGGTAGGGGGTAGCGGGGGTGTATATTGTAGCGTCCCGGAAGAGTTAGTGCTGTAAGGGGTTCTGGGTATTTGTTCTGTTGTGTTTATGTTGTGTTACGGTACGGATGTTCTCCCGAAATATGTTTGTCATTCTTGTTTGGTGTGGGTTCACAGTGTGGCGCATATTTGGGGCGGCATGGCGTAGTGGGTAGAGCAACCATGCCAGAAACCTGAGGGTTGCAGGTTCGCTCCCCGCCTCTTACCATCAAAAAAATCGCTGACGTTGTGTCCTTGGGCGGGACACTTCACCCTTTGCCCCCGGTGCCACTCACACCGGTGAATTGAATGATGAATGATAGGTGGTGGTCGGAGGGGCCGTTGGCGCAAATTGCAGCCACGCTTCCGTCAGTCTACCCCAGGGCAGCTGTGGCTATGAAAGTAGCTTACCACCACCAGGTGTGAATGATTGATGGGTTCTACATGTAAAGCGACTTTGGGTACTTAGAAACGCGCTATATAAATCCCAGATATTATTATTATTATTATATTTGTAACAGTGTTAAAGTTGTTTATACGGCCACCCTCAGTGTGACCTGTATGGCTGTTGCATTCACGTGTTTGTGTGACAAGCCGTAGATATTATGTGATTGGACCGGCACGCAAAGGAAGTGCCTTTAAGGTTTATTGGCGTTCTGTACTTCTACCTACGTCCGTTTACACAGGGGCGTTTTAAAAAGTCATAAATTTTACTTTTTGAAACCGATACCGATAATTTCCGATATTACATTTTAAAGCATTTATCGGCCGATAATCTCGGCAGCCCAATATTATCGGACATCTCTAATCGTAACCAATCGTGACTCATCATAGTAAACAACCAACCAATCATGCATGTTCTCATACGTAAACCAACCGATCATCTTTGATGTTTCCCGTATAGTTTGTCCCCTGACCGTGTAGTTGCTTCACTACGTATTTTTAAGTGGAAAAGCGTAGATTTTACCACTGGATTATCAAAAACCGCACTCATTACGGGAAAACCGTAGTTGTTGGCAGGTACGGCAAAGAGACGGATCAAGATTTTAACATACTTTGTAGGTCGGAAAAAACAAAGACAAACTGAAAATATTTCTACAGGGATAAAAAAGACAGATTTCCGACTATAGACGGAAAGATCCCATGCCTGTATAACGAATCATAATAAAATGTGTCCACACTGTCGTCTCAGCTGGAAAGAAAGCTACATGAACGATTGTGAGCCGTAGCAATGAACACGTCTGCGTCTCTACACATCAAACACACAATATTCGGTTTGTGTACGACGAATACGCACACCTCTGGCGTGGAATGTCAAATGTCGCACCTGAGTTCGCGGGCGGCCTCAATGTCGAACAAAGAGCGGACCACGTCCTGGCAGAACCCGTAGCTCAGAAAGAGCACGGAGTTCTCCATGATGTTGGCGATCAGCGCCGGGCTGGTGCCCTTGTAAAGGCCCCGGACCCCAACTTGTCTGAAGGTGGACATGAAGCAGTGGATGAAGCCGCGGTACATGGCGGGGAACGTCTGCATCTTCACCTTCACGGTATCCAGAGGCTGGCCGCTGAGAACACAAGCAGTACCACCTGGGAACAAACACGATACCATGTCAGCCTTTGTTCAGTCACTGGATGACATTATTATCAGGGATGTAGCGCTATTGTAAATATGGAGGTGTTACGGGTTCAAAATGCGAGCAATAATGCCGTGTTTTGTGACCGGATCGGACGAGAACTTGGGAGCACTCACGTCAATGTAGTTTTTTTCTGGCGCTATTTTAATGGGCTGGTCTGAGAAGTAAACTACAAACCCTAAAACCAGTGTGTAATTCGTAAATAAAACAGAATACAATGATTTGCAAATCCTCAATAACTTATATTCAATTGAATAGACTGCAAAGACAAGATATTTAATGTTCCAACGCAGAAACTTAATTTTTGTTTGCAAATAATCATTAACTTAGAATTTAATGGCAGCAACACATTGCAAAAAAGTTGTCACGGGGGCATTTTTCATACTTACCAACCTTGAGACCTCCGATTTCGGGAGGTGGGGGTTGGGGGGCGTGGTCGGGGTGGGACGGGGGCGTGGTTGGGGGCGGGGCTAAGAGGGGATGAGTATATTTACAGCTAGAATTCACCAAGTCAAGTATTTCATATATATATATATATATATATATATATATATATATACATATATATATATATATATATATATATATATATATATATATAAGAAATACTTGACTTTCAGTGAATTCTAGCTATATATATATTTATTTTATTATTATTATAATATATATATATATATATATATATATATATAAATAAAAGAAATACTTGAATTTCAGTGTTCATTTATTTACACATATACACACACATAACACTCATCTACTCATTGTTGAGTTAAGGGTTGAATTGTCCATCCTTGTTCTATTCTCTGTCACTATTTTTCTAACCATGCTGAACACCCTTTCGCAGGTACCCAGAAAGGTTTCGAGTACCACCAAAAAAACTGCATCTCTGAAGACAGTATAAAAATCTGTGTTAAAGGTGTACAAATACTGTTTGTATAATAAGCATGTTATTTTTTACAAATGAGGGTTAAGAGTTCAGTACTAAAAAAAAAAGAAAAGAATGTGGCTTAAGTACAGTTTTTTTAATTGAGCTGCTGCATTTTTTGGTTGGGTTGTTTATTTATTTTGAGTAACTTCTATACATTTCTAAAAGGGGAGGAATGTAATAGTGATCTATGTTTGTCTGTTGCCATCTCCTGGTGAATGTTGGCTATAGCGTACTGGGGTTACTTTTTGGTTGGCCAACGATTTACGTGGTGTTGCGCACCTGACGTCACTCAGGTCCGCATGGAGCTGGAGGGGGCGTGGCTTCCAGCTCCGCCTGAATTTCGGGAGATTTTCGGGAGAAAATTTGTCCCGGGAGGTTTTCGGGAGAGGCGCTGAATTTCGGGAGTCTCCCGGAAAATCTGGGAGGGTTGGCAAGTATGGTGTTACATGGCCTTTCCTTTTAACAACACTCAGTAAACGTCTGGGAACTCAGGAGACACATTTTTGAAGCTTTTCAGGTGGAATTCTTTCTCAGTCTTGCTTGATGTACAGCTCCACTAATGCAGTGTCTTTCAACCTTTTTTGAGCCAAGGCACATTTTTTGCGTTGAAAAAATCCGGAGGCACACCACCAGCAGAAATCATTAAAAAACACTGACGGTTGACAGTAAAAAGTCGTTGTCGCAATTGTTGGATATGACCTTAAACCATAACCAAGCATGCATCACTATAGCTCTTGTCTCAAAGTAGGTGTACTGTCACCACCTGTCACTAAACACCTTGACTTATTTGGACTTTTTTGCTGTTTTCCTTTGTGTAGTGTTTTACTTCTTGTCTTGTGCTCCTATTTTGGTGGCTTTTTCTCTTTTTTTGGTATTTTCCTGTAGCCGTTTCATGTTTTCCTTTGAGCGATATTTCCCGCATCTACTTTGTTTTAGCAATCAAGAATATTTCAGTTGTTTTTATCCTTCTTTGTGGGGACATTGTAGATTGTCATGTCATGTTCGGATGTACATTGTGGACGCCGTCTACGCTCCACAGTAAGTCTTTGCTGTCGTCCAGAATTCTGTTTTTGTTTACTTTGTAGCCAGTTCAGTTTTAGTTTCGTTCTGCGTAGCCTTCCCTAAGCTTCAATGCCTTTTCTTAGGGGCACTCACCTTTTGTTTATTTTTAGTTTAAGCTTTAGACACCTTTTTACCTGCATGCTGCCTCCTGCTGTTTCCGACATCTACAAAGCAATTAGCTACCGTGCTACTTAAGAGTGTAAGAGTATTACACGGTTACTCTGCCGATAAGTACTGGTTTGCAAAAAATATTTTTAACCCAAATAGGTGAAATTACATGATCTCCCACGGCACACCAGACTGTATCTCACAGCACACTAGTGTGCCGCGTCACAGTGGTTGAAAAACACTGCACTAATGGACATTGGAGTGTTACTGTCAAAGGCAAAATTAAAGTATTGCTAGAAACATAATTGTATATGGGACTATATTGTATTATATGTATAGTACATGTTCCAAAAAGAAAAAAAGCATAAAACACCACCAGAATTAGAGAATGAAGTGATGAAGCTTAGTGTTACGCTCATGACTTGGTGTAACTAAACATTACCCTATAACAGTGGTTCTTAACCTTGTTGGAGGTACCGAACCCCACCAGTTTCTTGTGTGCATTCACCGAACCCAAATCGTAATCATAAAATGATGTTATTATATTAAAGAAATACTAATAAAGGTATATTTTACAAACAGAAAGTTACAGGAATGTACATATGATCCAATGTTTACATCTCATTGTGCAACATGTGAATGTTTTAGTGGGAACTAAATGCGATATCTGAAAGGGGTACACATTATTTCCAAAGCAGGACCCCCACTCAGACATTTAATACGAGTACACAGCTCATGAAAACAATATGTTATAGTCATTGTAAGTGGGCCAAAACACTTATTTTAGAAAATAATCTCATGGAAATGACTGCTGTCATTTGATTACAATAATAAAACATTGAACTTGTTATTTAGTCAGGTTTGGGACAGGTGTGCTCCAGGTGCGACCACAGTGCATGTGCACGTCTGACGTCGCTCACATGTGCTCCACTGAATGCTCAAGGAGTTTTTGTGTTTATGTGGGAAATTAGAGGGAACATTGTTTGGAGGTATCCATAGTACGCCGACAGGGAGAAGTTTTTATTTACACGATGAGTCGGGTGTGTCTTGACCTCCGCGGCGGAGGCTCTGCCGAACCCCTGAGGCCGACTCACCGAACCCCTAGGGTTCGATCGAACCCAGGTGAAGATGAAGGCAATTGCATTTTATTGATATTTGAAATGTATTCAATGTTTATAAAAGAATATTTAAATATACTAAATGTAAAAAAGGGAATAAATATTCAAAATAAGATCATTAAATGAAATCTAGTTTGGTTACGCCATCATGAGCGCAACACAAGGTTGTAAAAGTTCCAACTACAATTCTAAATAAGATGTCAAAAGCAAACTGGAATCAAATACACACAGCTTAAAGATTGATCAATACCTATTTATATTTAGTAATACATAAATATGATGACAAAAAGTAACACTATGAATCGCGTTTTTCCAAGTTTTTGGGGCATTTTTATGCTATTTCCAAGCATCTCCTTTTTATTATCATTGATTTTAAATGGTCAAACTAATGCATATTATATATGCATGTCCTAGTAAACAAACAAAAAATCATATTTATTTTGCTTGTTACATTTTGAAGTACATTTGTGCAGGTGGGTGCGAATGTACCCATTACCAGAGCTGTACACTGCTTGATGTACAGCTTAAGTTGTTCAACAGTCCGGGGGTCTCCGTTGTGGTATTTTAGGCTTCATAATGCGCCACACATTTTCAATGGGAGACAGGTCTGGACTACAGGCAGGCCAGTCTAGTACCCGCACTCTTTTACTACGCAGCCACGTTGTTGTAACACGTGGCTTGGCATTGTCTTGCTGAAATAAGCAGGGGCGTCCATGGTAACGTTGCTTGGATGGCAACATATGTTGCTCCAAAACCTGTATGTACCTTTCAGCATTAATGGCGCCTTCACAGATGTGTAAGTTACCCATGTCTTGGGCACTAATACACCCCCATACCATCACAGATGCTGGCTTTTCTGTCATGTCTGTGTAATCATGTTTTGTTTTAGTCATGTTTTGTTTAGTTATTGGACTCTTTAGTTTCTGGCTTTTCACTCCCTTGTCTTGTTTCCATGATTACCCATTAGTTTCACCTGTTCCACGTTTGGACTCATTGTGCACTCTTGTTTGTCACCATAGCAACCCATTAGTTTTCACCTGTCACGTCACGCACCTGTTTCACGTTTTGAGTCACGCTCCTGTTTTCGTTAATCATGTCTGTAGTATTTAAGTTCATTGTTTTTCAGTTTGTCTTTCTGGTGACATCCCCACATTTATGCTCTGCACATTTCTGACTCTTTTTTCATGTCCATCGTTCACGCTGCTCCTTTTTGTCTATGCCAAGTAAGTTTCGTTTATTATTGCCACAGTTAGTGTTTTTTGTTGTTCATAGTTTTTGCCTTTGTGCAAGTATTTGGTTTCATAGTTTGTTCTCCGCCATTGTGCGCGCCTTTTGTTTACTTCTTTTTTTTTGTTGTAGTTCTAGTGTTTAAATAAAAATGTAGTTACATTCCCGTCTCGCCCGAGCCAACTTTCCGTTGCCTTCTAGAAAAACTAAACCCCAGGACCCAGTCGTGACATTTTCAACTTTGCGCCTAGAACAATCCGCATGGTTCTTTTCTTCTTTGGTCTGGAGGACACGACATCCACAGTTTCCAAAAACAATTTGAAATGTGGACTCGTCAGACCACAGAACACTTTTCCACTTTGCATCAGTCCATCTTAGATGAGCTCAGGCCCAGCGAAGCCGGCGGCGTTTCTGGGTGTTGTTGATAAATGGCTTTGGCTTTGCATAGGAGAGTTTTAACTTGCACTTACAGGTGTAGCGACCAACTGTAGTTACTGACAGTGGTTTTCTGAAGTGTTCCCGAGCCCATGTGGTGATATCCTTTACACACTGATGTCGGTTTTGGATGCATTACCGCCTGAAGGATCCAAGGTCAAGGGCATTCAATGTTGGTTTTCGGCCTTGCAGTGATTTCTCCAGATTCTATGAACCCTTGGATGATATTACAGACCGTAGATGGTGAAATCCCTAAATTCCTTGCAATAGCTCATTGAGAAATGTTGTTCTTAAACTGTTGGACAATTTGCTCACGCATTTGTTGACAAAGTGGTGAACCTCGCCCCATCCTTGTTTGTGAATGACTGAGCATTTCATGGAAGCTGCTTTTATACCCAATCATGGCACCCACCTGTTCCCAATTAGCCTGTTCACCTGTGGGATGTTCCAAATAAGTGTTAGATGAGCATTCCTCAACTTTCTCAGTCTTTTTTGCCACTTGTGCCAGCATTTGTGAAACATGTTGCCGGCATCAAATTCCAAATGAGCTAATGTTTTCCACAAAAAAAAAGGTTTACCAGTTCGAACGTTAAATTTTGTCTTTGCAGTCTATTCAATTGAATATAAGTTGAAAAGGATTTGCAAAACATTGTATTTTGCATCAGTCCATCTTAGATAAGCTCGGGCCCAGCGAAGCCGGCGGCGTTTCTGGGTGTTGTTGATAAATGGCTTTGGCTTTGCATAGTAGAGTTTTAACTTGCACTTACAGATGTAGCGACCAACTGTAGTTACTGACAGTGGGTTTATGAAGTTTTCCCGAGCCCATGTGGTGATATCCTTTACACACTGATGTCAGTTTTGGATGCCTGAGGGATCGAAGGTCAAGGGCACTCAATGTTGGTTTTCGGCCTTGCAGTGATTTCTCCAGATTTTCTGAACCTTTTGATGATAATACGGACTGTATATGGTGAAATCCCTAAATTCCTTGCAATGAGAAAATGTTCTTAAACTGTTCGACAATTTGTTGACACTCGCCCCATTGAAACTTTTATTAGTAGATTGCACAGTACAGTACATATTCCGTACAATTGACCACTCAATGGTAACACCCCAATAAGTTTTTCAACTTGTTTAAGTCGGGGTCCACTTAAATTGATTCATGATACAAATATATACTAACATCATAATACAGTCATCACACAAGATAATCATCAGAGTATATACATTGAATTATTTACATTATTTACAATCCGGGGTGTGGGATGTGGAGGGGGGGGGGGGGGTGGGTGGGGGGGGGGGGGTTAGGTTTGGTTGATATCAACACTTCAATCATCAACAATTGCATCATCAGAGAAATGGACATTGGAACAGTGTAGGTCTGACTTGGTAGGATATGTACAGCAAGTAGTGGACATAGAGAGAGAGATCAGAAAGCATAAGAATAAGTATCTGCATCTGATTATTTACATTTTAATTATTTATAATCCGGGGAGGTGGGATGTGGAAGGGAGGGTGTTAGTTTAGGGTTGAAGTTGCCTGGAGGTGTTCTTTTAGAGCGGTTTTGAAGGAGGATAGAGATGCCCTTTCTTTTACACCTGTTGGGAGTGCATTCCACATTGATGTGGCATAGAAGGAGAATGACTGAGCATTTCATGGAAGCTGCTTTTTATACCCAATCATGGCACCCACCTGTTCCCAATTCGCCTGTTCACCTGTGGGACGTTCCAAATAAGTGTTCCTCAACGTTCTCAGTCTTTTTTGCCACTTGTGCCAGCTTTTTTTGAAACATGTAGCAGGCATCAAATTCCAAATAAGGTAATATTTGCAATAAAGTTTTCCAGTTTGAACGTTAAATATCTCGTCTTTGCAGTCTATTTGATTGAATATAAGTTGGAAAATATTTGCAAATCATTGTATTCTGTTTTTATTTACCATGTACCAGTGACGTGCGGTGAGGTTGATGGCTGGTGAGGCACTGACTTCATCACAGTCAGATTTACAAACATATGAACCCTAAAGAGTATCTTATTCACCATTTGATTGGCAGCAGTTAACGGGTTATGTTTAAAAGCTCATACCAGCATTCTTCCCTGCTTGGCACTCAGCATCAAGGGTTGGAATTGGGGTTTAAATCACCAAAAATGATTCCCGGGCGCGGCGCCGCTGCTGCCCACTGCTCCCCTCACCTCCCAGAGGGTGAACAAGGGGATGGGTCAAATGCAGAGGACAAATTTCATTACACCTAGAGTGTGTGTGACAATCATTGGTACTTTAACTTAACTTTAACTTTACACATACAAACTGTAGCACACAAAAAAGCACATTTAATAAAAAAAATGTTATTATGGTCTTACCTTTACTTATAAATGAAGTCCATGCGCCGCTGTTGTGCTGGATTATTGCACCCCCGCCGTAGAATGCACCCCCTGACGGGAGTGTTGTATCAACTAAAGCCCTCACTTAAACTTTCCACGTGCAAGATTGAATCTATTTAAAAAAATGTAACCGAGGGTTTATAAATGTCGCCTATAGGGACGGCGTGGCGAAGTTGGTAGAGTGGCCGTGCCAGCAATCGGAGGGTTGCTGGTTACTGGGGTTCAATCCCCACCTTCCACCATCCTAGTCACGTCCGTTGTGTCCTTGGGCAAGACACTTCACCCCTTGCTCCTGATGGCTGCTGGTTAGCGCCTTGCATGGCAGCTCCCGCCATCAGTGTGTGAATGTGTGTGTGAATGGGTGAATGTGGAAATACTGTCAAAGCGCTTTGAGTACCTTGAAGGTAGAAAAGCGCTATACAAGTATAACCCATTTATCATTTACTGTATGAAACTACAAAATAACAAACACGGAGGCTCCAGTTTACACGAGGACCACTTTATTTACCTTCTTTCAAAAACCTCCGCTCCACTCCAACGTGTCATCACTTCCGCTCTTAGCGCCTTCAAAATAAGAGCTCAAGGCATATACTGTATAACAGCGCATAACAGGAACTTAACATCACAAAGAGGAAAGCCCATAAAAATAGGTTACAAAAGTTATTTAAAAAGAAGCCAAAAAGTGCAAAAACAATAATGTTCGTGTTGGAGGAGTTGTGAATTAGGTACACCTGCAGTCTGCAGGTGTACCTAATGTTGTGGCCCTGCAGTCATTCACAACTCCTCCAACACGAACATTATTGTTTTTGCACTTTTTGGCTTCTTATGAAATAACTTTTTTAAATAGATTCAATCTTGCACGTGGAAAGTTTAAGTGTGGGCTTTAGTTGATATAACACTCCCGTCAGGGGGTGCATTCTACGGCGGGGGTGCAGGAGGCGGGATTACTGGTAGCCTCAGCCAGTGCGTCTTTTGCAGCCGTTTTATGATCGCTCAGCACAAGTAATACTTTACACACATACAGTTGTTGACAAAATACACTGTACATTATATACCTCAGCTAACTAAACTATGGAAATGTATAATATAGTTCATATAGCAATACGGTCTCACTGCACAGCAGGCCAGCAGTTAGCCGAGTCCGCAATCCATGGTGAGGCACAACGCAGTGACGTGCCTCAACTGGCTGCTGTTCACCGCACCGTCTCTTCTCAGTATTTGAACGGCAAATGTGAAAATTCAGCGATTTTAAATAAAACTAATCTAAAACTGGTGAAGTTAAATGGAAAATAACTTTATAGTATAATCACTGGATACATATAACAATTTAATTTAAAAAAATTATTTTTACATTTTTTTTCTTTCCATGATGGCAGGTGAGGCGGGGGCCTCACCTGCCTCTAGTGACTGCACATCACTGCCATTTACACAATGTGCCAACTTCACTGGTTTTGGGGTTTGTATTAAACCATTCACCAGTTTTGCCAGAGACGAAAACAGCCAAAGGTAGAAAGCGTCCTTCAATACTGTCAACATTACTCAAATGGTGCTGCAATGCTTTCTTCAAAAAAATAAACCTCATTTGAGGGGAAATGATGAAATAATGACAGAACTTGCCTGCTGCTCCAGCTGTGAAGTCTATGATAGCCTGGACGACAGGATGTGGAGCCATGACCAAAACGCGCTGGAAACCCTGCAAAATAAACCCTAACCTGCCTGTGAGATCTAGAAAACTATTGATCTATAATCCCCAGCTCATCTCTACAAATATCCACGCAGCTTGAGTCAAGAAAAGGTGCACAAGCTTAGACATATACTTTCTCTCAAAAACTAAACAATCTCGTTTTTCCAGATGAACTACAGTAAAAGCTCCAAGCAAAACTTGCATTCTAAGCAAGTCGAAACAAATCACGCACTAGACGCCGCGCCAAAGCGGAAGTTAATGATCATAGATGTTTGTTTGTTTTTCTTTCAAAATAATAGTCCTAAAATAAAGATTATATATATTTGCGTAATGACAATAAAGCTGATTCTGATTCTGATTCTGATTTGTAGTACAGTAATAAATAACGTAATCGACCCCCCCCCAAAAAAATATTTAAGTATCATAAAATCACGTTAAGCCCACTTACAAATGTCTGTGCGAGATCGAATATCATTTTTCGGAAAAGATAAAGTCATATCCATCCATCCATTTGTGTCCATCCATGAATGCGGAAGAAACGCCAAAGAGGGCAAATGTATGTAATTCCACCTAGTAGCCACTAGATGTCAGTGTAACCTATTTTTATGGGCTTGCCTCTTTGTGACGTTAAGTTCCTGTTATAAGCTGTTATACAGTGTATGCCTTGAGCTTTTATTTTGAAGGCGCTAAGAGCGGAAAAGGTAACACGTCGTAGTGGAGCGGAGATTTTTTTTGAAAGAAAGGATAATAAACATCTGTCGCTTCATCCTGGACAATATTCTTGACAAATCTGCGCTTTGTTTTAAAGATGTGATATTTGGTTTTACGCTATACGAACACAAATTTGAAAAGGAATTTTACCTTTGCAACCTCATTATACTATTGGCTAAGTTTTATATTCATAAATGTAAGTTTCTCAATACCCGACCTGTCTTTTGTGCCTTTAAAAAATAATTAGTACGCTACATTAAATCAAATCAAATCAAATCAACTTTATTTATAAAGCACATTTAAAATTAATTAATTAATTAAAACACTCTCTACCTCTAACAACCAAAAAGCTGTGAAAACGATGATGCTATATGTTCCAAATTTACGTTATTTACTGAAATTGAGTGAGCCTATGGCTTTGCACTTTGTTTATTATATATTAACCCCCTGGTGCTGCTTTGTACTCTTTTTGTACTGTTTTGTACTTATTTTGATTATAGTTTCTTGTCTGTTTGTAAATGTTGAAATTTATAAATAAAAGTTAAAAAAAAAAAAAAAAAAAATAGAATAAAAAGAAAAAGAAAGGAAGTAAAGTGGTCCTCGTGTAAAACTGGAGCCTCCGTGTTTTTTTTTATTTATTTATTTGTGTGTGTGTGTGAGGCTATTTGGGGGGACAGGTTAATAAAATTTTTTGTTTTAACTCCGTCTGTGTTGTTTTTGCACTTATCCTGTCATTGTGTTGAAACGAGGACGTTTCTTTTTGTAGGAGGGGAGATATGTAACCTATTTTTTATGGGCTTTCCTCTTTGTGATGTTAAGATCCTGTTATACAGTATATGCCTTGAGCTCTTATTTTGAAGGCGCTAAGAGCGGAAGTGATGTCACGTTGTAGTGGAGCGGGGGCTTTTGAAAGAAAGGAAACAAAGTGGTCCTCGTGTAAAACAGGAGCCTCCGTGTTTGTTATTTTGTAGTTTTATACAGTATAGGCGACATATATAAACCCTCGGATGCATTAGTATAGTCCCTGGTTAGACTGGTTTATTGATCCGCCATGACATTACTGTAATGTACTGCGAGTATTTTGTAAGTCAGCCTTGAAAACAATTTGCGGAACAATACAATTGAATTGATCTGTAAGATACTGTTTGTTTTGAGGCAAATCCAATAAGAAAAATCCCAAATCCAATGAGAGTCTTTGACACATGTTTGGTTGTTTTCAAATATTACACTAAAAAGAGTGTTTATGACGTGTAAGATCACACATTTAAATAACCTTACATATAATGATGAATCAGTTTGCACTGTGCACCTGTGAGCGCCGGAATTTCCCAGCTTCCGGTAGAACGTGAACGTCTGAAGACTGTATATGTATGTTAACTTTCAAAAATGCCCACTATAAAAGCATATAGGTATTTTTTTGTGCGATTTTACTGTCTTGTTTTCATGCTTTAATGGCGTTTTTACTTTGTGGAACTTTGAGATTTGTTGTCTTTAAGAACAATCCCAAATCCAATTACTCTTTGACACGTTTGGGTGTTTTCAAAGATTACAATAAAACGAGTGTTCACAACGTGTAATATATCACACATGTAAATAACCTTACATATAATGATGAGTCAGTTTACAATTTTAACATTTTGCACTGGCTATATATGAGCACCGGAATTTCCCAGCTTCTGGTAGAACTTGAACGTCTCTTAAAGGCTGTATACATACGTTAACGTCCAAAATGCCCACTGTAAGCTTATGCTATTTTTTGTGTGATTTTACTGTCTTATTTTCATGCTTTAATGGCGTTTGTACTTTGTGGAACTTTGAGATTTGTTGCCATTAAGAACAATCCCAAATCCAATTACTCTTTGACACGTTTGGTTGTTTTCAAAAATTACAATAAAAAGATGAGTCAGTTTACATTTAACATTTTTGCACAGTGCCCCTGTGAGCGCCGGAATTTCCGAGCTTCCGGTAGAACTTGAACGTCTCTTGAAGGCTGTATACATACGTTAACGTCATACTTGCCAACCCTCCCGGATTTTCCGGGAGACTCCCGAAATTCAGCGCCTCTCCCGAAAACCTCCCAGGACAAATTTTCTCCCGAAAAACTCCCGAAATTCAGGCGGACCTGAGTGACGTGTTGACAACACACAACAACAGTGTCTGCCGTAAAGCAGTTCGTCTGGGTAAACAGCAATGTTGTGACACTTTTAAACAGGACAATACTGCCATCTACTGTACATGCATATGTGACCCTCCCATAATGTGTCACATTTTTGTGTTGATTTATTTATTTTATTTTGTGGTTTGAATTCGTTTTTGGAGCTGTCATTACACATTTATCAGTATTCACATTGGTCAGTAGGGGGCAGTAGGGCGTTTCTTCCCAATTGAATGCTATCGCCTGCAGACCGGAAGTGTCTTGTCATTCTGATGAGCGCGACCAGTCTGTGAACAATTGAAACGTCCTGTGTGCTTTTTCCTCCTGTATAACAGGTTAGTTTTGGTGAATCAACTCACTGAATAATATCCATGTGATCTTTATAAGTTTATGTACACATTCTGATGGTGGAGCCTAACTCTAAGATGTTTGTGAGTTGTAGTTTGTAAATGAACACTGAAATTCAAGTATTTATTTTATTTATATATATATATATATATATATATATATATATATATATATATATATATATATATATATATATATATATATATTAGAGATGCGCGGATAGGCAATTATTTCATCCGCAACCGCATCAGAAAGTCGTCAACCATCCGCCATCCACCCGATGTAACATTTGATCAGAACCGCACCCGCCCGCGCCCGCCCGTTGTTATATATCTAATATAGACGATGCAAGGCATTAGTGAGGTTATAAAGCTTTTGCCTGTTAAAGAAAGGAGACTGATCCAATGCAGCACAGACATTCGCGTGCCACGCTGTCACGACCCAGACGCACACCAGTGCGCAATCATATGGGAGCCGCGCTGAGCGCACCTCCAAGCGCGTCTCGCTGCCGGCGACGGCCGGGTATGGGCCCGACGCTCCAGCGCCATCCATTTTCAGGGCTAGTTGATTCGGCAGGTGGGTTGTTACACACTCCTTAGCGGGTTCCAACTTCCATGGCCACCGTCCTGCTGTCTATATCAACCAGGGTGAGCCCCACCCTTTTCGTGAGCGCACTGCGCGCGGAGTGACCCCTGTTACGCGCCCCCGGCAAGAGGGGTGGCGGGCAGGTAAGCTGCGCGGGCGGAGCGCGCGGAGTGACCCCTGTTACGAGCCCCCGGCCACGGGGGTGGCGGGCAGGTAAGCTGCTTACCTGCTGCGCGTGACGCCGGCCGCGGCGAAGGCGGACGAGGCGGGGTGTCGGTGCGGTGGGCGCGGTGGTGACCCTGGACGTGCGTCGGGCCCTTCTCGCGGATCGCCTCAGCTACGGCTCCCGGTGGGGCCCTCTCGGGGGAAGGGGCCTCGGTCCCGGACCCCGGCGAGGCGTCCCTTCTCCGCTCAGTAAAAGTGTCCATCTCTTTTCTTTTTTTTTTCTTCTGTTGTGGCATATGCTGCAGGTGCCTGCTCGTTTTTCGTATGTGGGTAACAACATTTAACTATGTATATATATTTCCGAATTGGTTTAACTGCCACCCGCCTGAATCTATTTAAAATCTTTTTTTTTTTTATTTCAACCGCCCGACCCGACCCGACCCGCGGATAAAATCTAATTTTTTTTAATTTCATCCGCCCGATCCGCGGATAATCCGCGAACTCCGCGGTTGTGCCCGCAAACCGCGCATCTCTAATACATACACATATACATACATACATATATATATATATATATATATATATATATATATATATATATATATATATATATATATATATATATATATATATATATATAGCTAGAATTCACTGAAAGTCAAGTATTTCTTATATATATATATATATATATCTTAACCACGCCCCCAACCACGCCCCCCGCCCCACCCCCGACCACGCCCCCCCACCTCCCGAAATCGGAGGTTTTAAGGTTGGCAAGTATGGTTAACGTCCAAAATGCCCACTGTAAAAGCATATGCTATTTTTTGTGTGATTTTACTGTCTTATTTTCATGCTTTAATGACGTTTTTACTTTGTGGAACTTTGAGATTTGTTGCTATTAAGAACGATCCCCAATCCAATTACTCTTTGACACGTTTGGGTGTTTTCAAAGATTACAATAAAACGAGTGTTCACAACGTGTAATATATCACACATGTAAATAACCTTACATATAATGATGAGTCAGTTTACACTTTAACATTTTGCACTGTGCACCTGTGAGCGCCGGAATTTCCGAGCTTCCGGTAGAACTTGAACGTCTCTTGAAGGCTGTATACCAGACCTGGGCAAATAAAGGCCCGGGGGCCCGTTAAGTATTACAATCTGGCCCGCCGGACATTCCCAAATAATTTTTGGGGATCTTTAAGATGTAAAGTGTAGCTGCCATTATGATGTGCAGTGATGTTTTCTAATGAGTGTAAGTCTTGAACTATACAAAGTATTTCAATGGTTGGAATCTGCGCTTCTGCATGATGTACTAGTTACTATGGTAATTAATTAGTTACTATGGTAATCTAAGTCATAGCAGCTCAGACGAGGCACCAAGCAGTGGGGGTGGGGAGCGTTTCCACAGAGTGTCAGCCTGAAATGTGGGTGTCAGGGACAGACGCGGAAGGAGATTTTCACAACAAAGTTCTAAAGCTTAGTTATATATCAGATTGTATATTGTATTTTTACCCTTTGCGTTCATATTTCGCTGTTTGTCGCATTGTTGTCGCGTTTTGCTTGATTGTAAAATATGTCGATCGAGAGGGGGTGTGACGTTCATTTGTTGTCAATATTCAGTGTTTTATCGTTCATTGAAAAATATAAAATTCCATTCCGTTTTTTTAATGCGGTCTGTCAAAACGTTTTTAGCATTCAATCAGACATTATTGTGAGGTTTTTTATTAGTGTTCCTAAAAATAGATATACCGGCCCTCAGACACATTTCTTTCTCTAAATTTGGCCCCCCAGTCAAAATAATTGCCCAGGTCTGCTGTATACGTACGTTAACGTCCAAAATGCCAACTTTAAAAGCATATGCTATTTTTTGTGTGATTTTACTGTCTTGTTTTCATGCCTTAATGGCATTTTTACTTTGTGGAACTTTGAGATTTGTTGTTCGAATGTAAAGTGCAATATAAATAAAATCAAATACAAACAGTATGACGAATGTGAGGAACCGTGATGAGCTTCGTCGGTTTTCTGCATATTTGTCGTACTTGCCGTGATGTACAGCCTCGATCTGCAGACTTATTGTGTTACCTGCTTAGAATAACCATAAAGGTTATTCATTGATTGCGTTTTCGGCTCCTCACATCATATTTAACCAGCTGGGCGGTTAAGACAAGAGAACATGGACAAATGTGTCGTCTAACTAACATGTATAAAGTATGCATCCTAAAACGGCATTATATTTCAGTTAATGCTGTTTTACTTTTGTGATATATGCGTTTGAAACAATTTCACTGACTTAATTTTATCTTGTATTTCTTTGTGTCGTTGCATAACAGTGACGTCACTTCCGGCGTCCCCTTCCATTATAAACCAGTGCCGCCAGTTGCAGTCAATGTAACTATTAGTGGGTATTAATCTCACTGGAATGTACATTAGTCCAGCATCATAGAGGTTAGATTCATGCCAAAGAGCTGTTCAAAAACTGTCTCGTTACTGTAGTTCTTACAGTTATTTTTTATTAAATAAGCAATCAACGGTATCAGTTATAAAGATGTAAGTATTGCACTATTTGTGGGAATTACTGTATTCTGAAATATTGGCCATCATTTTGTTGTTTTTGTTCTCAACATTCCATAAGGTGGTGCCATATCACCATGCTTTGACAGTAATGTCACTATTTTCAAATTTCCCTTGCCTAAAAAAAAACATATATTAAGAAGAAGAATAAAATAATAGCAATAAAATGTACTTATGGTATAAGTACAGTATAAATAAAACTGGAATAACAATTATGACAGAATAAAGATGTGAAAATATGATTTTGAAAAATAAACTAGAAGAGTGAATCAAAATAAATACATATATAGAAACATTTTATATATTTAAATAAATAGAAAAATAATATTATATATATATATATGTATATATATGTATACGTATATATGTATATGTATACATGTATATATATACTGTATGTATGTATATGTATATATGTATACATACGGACAGACTCTGCAATAAACTGGACACTCTTGGCCTCCCCCCTCTCACAAACGCCTGGATAAGGGACTTCCTAACGGACTGACCCCAGAATGTGAGACTTGGCCCGCACCTCTCATCCTCCCGCACGCTGAGCATCGGCTCCCCACAGGGCTGTGTACTGAGCCCCCTCATCTACTGCCTTTACACCCATGACTGCAGTCCGGCCCACAGTGACAGCCTTACCGTCAAGTTCGCCGACGATACCACAGTGGTCGGGCTCATCTCCAGGGGTGACGAGGCTGCCTACAGAGAGGAGGTCCTGAAGCTGACGGCCTGGTCTTCGGAGAACAACCTCGCTCTCAACACCAGCAAGACCAGAGAGATCATCGTCGACTTCAGGAGGAGCAGCACCGACCCTGCCCCCCTCTACATCAACGGCGAGCGTGTAGAGAGGGTCCACACCTTCAGGTACCTTGGAGTCCACATCTCTAATGACTTCTCCTGGACAGTCAACACCACATCAATCATCAAGAAGGCTCAGCAGCGGCTACACTTCCTTAGAGTCCTCGGGAAGTACAACCTGAAGCCTGACCTGCTGCTGACCTTCTACCGCTCGTCCATCGAGAGCCTGCTGACCTACTGTATTACGGTATGGTACGGCAGCTGCACTGCAGCAGACAGGGAGAGGCTGCAAAGAGTGGTCAAGACGGCTCAGAAGATCATCGGCCGCCCTCTCCCCTCTCTGACGGACATCTACACCTCCCGCTGCCTCAACAGAGCCAGTGCCATCATCAAGGACAGCACCCACCCTGGCTCTGACCTGTTCCACCTGCTGCCCTCTGGGAAGCGCTACAGGTGCATTAAAACCAAAACAAACAGGCTAAAGAACAGCTTCTTCCCCAGGGCCATAACCATCCTGAACGGACTGCCCCATTGTCCCTCATAACTGCCTTCTCTTCGGTGCAATAACCCATTCCACCAACCACCCTGTTTTTTTTTTTGTTTTTTTTCATGTATATATTCATTTCACACCATATTCATTACACTTCTACATTTTTTAAATTTTTATATATTTGCACATTGTTTTTCTAGCATGCACACATCGCACTGTATGGAATGGCCTCAATCTCGTTACCTTGCGTAATGACAATAAAGCTGATTCTGATTCTGATTCTGATTCTGATTCTGATATATGTATATTAAAATTATGACATTATAAAAATGTGAAAATGTGATTTAGAAAAATAAACTGGAAGAGTGAATCAAAATAAATAAATATATAGAACATTATTAATATATATATATATATATGTATATGTATATATATATATATATATATATATATATATATATATATATATATATATGTACATAAGTACATATATATGCGTGTATATATATGCTGTGTGTGTACATATATATATATATATATATATATATATATATATATATATATATATATATACATATATATATATATGTACAGTATATATACATATACATTGTTATATGTCCATAAATATATACACATATCTATAAATATATACATATATATATATATATATATTTTTTTTTTAAATACAAAAAAGTACATCCAAATGCTACTACGTGTTCTTTGGCTCATTTTCGAGTCCAGTTGCCAGTAAGGCGAGCAATTTATCCTCACACGCAGCAAAATACCCAGAATAATAAAAACAGTGTCAGTATGACAAAGTGCGACTCCACACTGCCGAAATCCAACGACTAGAAAACAATGTTATGCAAATCTGCTGGGAGAGAATCCATCTCACCCATGACCCGAATAAGGACGAGCTACAGTCGTCCCTCGCCACTTCGCTCTCTTGTGGATTTTTCAGGTGCTTTAGTTTGATTTTTCTGGGCATATTTTATCCATTTCGGCTTATATGAAGCATGTTCAATCAAATGGCTAAGCAAAGTTAAAAAAAAAGGCTATATTTAATTAAAAAGGTGACTTTGTGGGTGTTGTTTCATGCCTTGGGGGCTCTCATAATGTTAATAACTTTATTTAGAACAAGGGTTCCTAACCCTTTTGAACCAAAGGCCCAAATTTGGCCTGGGGCTCACTCAGATATTATCACTGAATAATCTTATTTTTCTTTTTTAATCATATTCACTATCTTTATCTAACCTACTTACAGTGTACAACCGCGTTGAATGATATGAAAGCATGTGTTGATTACAAAGATTGTTATCTATTTAACACATAACCCTAAGGCTTTGGTCAGGCTGATTAGAAAAATAAGTACTAAGCAAATATACTGCATAAGAAGGGACTCATAAATAACTGACATCTTTTTTTTTTACATACAATTATGTTAATAAATTAATAATGTTTTGTGATTAATCACATGAGTTAACTTGTTGATTCTAATCAGCCCTAATTATTGTTCTTTTTAAAAATTATTTAGTGTTAAATCTCTAGATCAACTTCAGGTATATCTGTCGATATGAAGTTAAAACATTTTTTTCTGTTTTATGCCCTTTTTTGTCAAAGAAAACCCTGTTTTTATGGCAATGACACAAAATATGCGATATTTTCCTACAATAAATATTTTCAAGTGGAATATTTGATGTGAACTAATTGGAGCCTTAAATAGGTCAATCATTCAGAGCACCATTGATTTTGTTTCTATATTATTTTTGGAGCAATGACCGTTCAAACAAATTAAATCCCACTAAAATTCTTGAGGATCCAAAAGGGCCCCACTCATAAAAGTGTTAAAAATAAAACATTTGCTTTCAACACTTAAGTCTCGAGATCACCTTCAGATTTATCCGTCAATTATACGTTTTTATAATGTTTTTATGGCTTTCTTGTTTGTTTTTTCCCTTTTTGTCAACAAAAACTTTGTTTTTTTTATATGGTAAACACACAAAATATGCAATATTTTCCGCAAAAAATATTCCAAAGTGGAATATGATCAATGTTATAAAAAGGGAATCTTTAAATAGGTCAATAATTCATAACAACATTGATTTTGATTCATTATTTATTTATTTATTTTTGAGTACATGACAGTTTAAAAAAAAATAAAAATCTGCCTGCATGGCAGCTTTTTATTATTAGAGTCAACATTGCAGCTTTTTCACGTTACATTTCACCTGTTCCCTCTTTTATTCCACTTCTTTAAGTTTTCATATTTGTATATGTATTTTTTTGAATAGTATTATTAAAATGTGGCGGGTCGTTAAAAATTAACCGCGGGCTGTAAATGGCCCCCGGGCCACACTTTGGACACCCCTTCTCTATCTCGGAAAATATTAGATTTATGAATATCCATTTTCTACCGCTTGAAAAAAAAAGAAAAAAAAAAAAAAAAAAAAAAAATGGAATAATACATCTTAATTAATGGAAATTAATTTACCACGGCCAGGCCTGGAACCAATTAAAAGCAATACACGCGAGATTACTGGATAGAAAAGAGACAAAAGTTAAATACATATTTATTGGAGCATGGTGTACCTATTTGATACATTTGTCCGCCTATGACCCAAGTTACGTTTTTAAATATAATTTGTATTTGCTTTATATATGGTACTAATTAATTTGTTGTACTCACGCCCAACGATTTTCAAGTTAAAGAAGCTCAACCTGTAAGTTTCCCTTCTCTTCTGTCCGCCATTTTCACTCTGGTGACTCTAAATTGACTCAGCAGTTCCATCTGTTGTTGCTGTTGCTCCGAGCACAAGGGCAGGGTGGAATATTACTGCCATACGTTTTAACTTGAAGAAAATTGTCGTTTTATTAATTAGAGAACATTGTTTGAAGCACGGTGGCACAGGGGTACGAAGGTCCTGAGTTCAATCCTTTCTGTGTGGAGTTTGCATGTTCTCCCCGTGACTGCGTGGGTTCCCTCCGGGTACTCCGGCTTCCTCCCACCTCCAAAGACATGCACCTGGGGATAGGTTGATTGGCAACACTAAATGGGCCCTTGTGTGTGAATGTGGTCTGTCTATCTGTGTCATACTTGCCAACCTTGAGACCTCCGATTTCGGGAGGTGGGGGGTGGGGGGTGGAGGGGCGTGGTTGGGTGGGGCGGGGGCGTGGCTAAGAGGGGAGGAGTATATTTACAGCTAGAATTCACCAAGTCAAGTATTTCATATATATATACAGTATATATATATATATATATATATATATATATATATATATATATATATATATATATATATACATATATATACTGTATATATATATATATATCAAGAGGGACAGAGACAGCGCACAGTGCATGTGGATCACAGGTTACCATGGCGAGAAAACATGGAGAGACTGGAATGTAATAGAGTGATCTATGTTTGTCTGTTGCCATCTTCTGGTGAATGTTGGTTATAGCGTACTGTGGTTACTTTTTGGTTGGCCAACGATTTACGTGGTGTTGCGCACCTGACGTCAAGTGTGTGAGTCTGTTCTGAAGTCTACAGTAAAGAGACGTACTTCATCCCCTCGCCTGTTTATTGCCTCCAACTCAATATATTACAACAACATTGCTCCATGCGGACCTGGAGGGGGCGTGGCCTCCAGGTCCGCCTGAATTTCGGGAGATTTTCGGGAGAAAATGTGTGCCGGGAGGTTTTCGGGAGAGGCGCTGAATTTCGGGAGTCTCCCGGAAAATCCGAGAG
>NC_084564.2:9100000-9157500 GCF_033978685.3 Nerophis lumbriciformis | reverse complement strand
ATGTCAAAGTTGACCAACTTGTGGGTTTATGTCCACAACCTGCTACTATCCAGGTGAGAGGCATTATTAATAATCTAGATGTAACTTTCACCAGCTCAGAGGCGATGCAGCGGCTCAATATGCATGAAGAAACAGACGCTTTTGAAGGATCGATGTTCCTTTGGAATTATTTTCCATTTACACCTCCTCCTTCGTTTAGGTTTTTAATATACACATAAAACAAACATTAAAAAAGTATAATGTCCATTGTGTATTTTGCACCAATAAAATAGAAGGTTTAGTGTTAATACATTCACAAAATAAACGCAATACGCACATAGAAAGTAAACAACATCCACACCCCTCCCGATTTTCCCGGGAGACTCCCGAATTTCAGTGCCCGTCCTGAAAATCTCCCGGGGCAACCATTCTCCCGAATTTCTCCCGATTTCCACCCGGACAACTATATTGAGGACGTGCCTTAAAGGCACTGCCTTTAGCGTCCTCTACAACCTGTCGTCACGCCCGCTTTTCCTCCATACAAACAGCGTGATGGCTCAGTCACATAAAAATGAGGCTTTAACACACACACAAGGGAATGCAACGCATACTTGATCAACAGCCATACAGGTCACACTGAGGGTGGCCGTATAAACAACTTTAACACTATTACAAATATGCGCCACACTGTGAACCCACAGCAAACAAGAATGACAAACACATTTTGGGAGAACATCCGCACCGTAACACAACAGAACAAATACCCAGAATCCTTTGCAGCACTAACTCTTCAGGGACGCTACAATATACACCCCCGCTACCACCGACCCCCGCCATCTCCCGAATTCGGAGGTCTCAAGGTTGGCAAGTATGTCCACAGCACACACTTAAACCTGAGGTGTAGCGTTATCGCCCTCTACTGGTCAAATTCGGCGCTGCATGTATTAAACAAGCTTGGATCGCCAGAGAATTACTCGGACACGGCCACGGATACTAAAGACAGCACAAAGTCAGCGATTCCAACACAAATCAAACAAAATATGTTTATGGACGATATCTATTTACAAAGGTCGGACCAAGTTTCGTGATGTTTGGATTTCAGTGTCCGTCATTTAAAATTTAAAACAAAAAACTGGAGCACTGACTCGGGGTAGAACATTCATACTTTGTTGTCCCGTCACTGTTAAAAGTCCGATTTTTGCAATTCATTTTGACTTTATTCATGGTCGATATTGCCATTTTTTTGGAGTAGTCTTCTTCTACTCCTCACCCCACTGCTGTGTGACACAGATGCCTCGCTTTAGCCCCCTGCCGGGTGGCGGGAGTACTGCACGCATGATCAACCCTAGTCTGAATGGTTGGCATGAAGCTTCAACCAGCCATATTGTACTGAGCAACCAGGACGAAGGCACGTATTGCAGTAAGTTCTTTTTCCAGCTTCACGTTGGTCGTATTTCACTTTTGACGCCTTTCTCTGGGGGCATCGCAAACCAAAAAGCGTCTAAATTTATCCTTTTCACTGATTTGAGGCCTGATTAGGTTTGGTGACGGGGCCACACGAGTTCACACACGAGGCCTTCCAGTTTTTCGAAAGTTCAAAGAGATCCTCTGTTGCGTAAGGCGCGCACGTCACCGTTGTTTGTCACTGGCGGGCTTCGTGCACGGTCTCCCCAAACCTTTGTCCTGCCTCCTCTTCTCGCTCCCCAGACCGTGACAGTCATCTGACTTCTCCCCGCCGTATGTGATTTGTGGCGTCCGCTGACTAAACGGCGCTGGCGTTCTGGCAGCGCGCGCGCGATGGAAACACAGGATTTAAGCTAATTCATGCAAAGTGAATGAAGCCGGATGAAATGGAACCCGTGAGCTAAGGCTGCATGGCCCAAAACATGACACCAGAGGGGCGTAACACTTTCGATGTGGCGTGACGGGCAGATTTAGTGATGGAAATCTTTTCTCGCGCCGCAAAATGCAAGATTCATCACGACCTCCCCTCTGGCGGAAGTTGAAAGTGTCCTCGTTTGTGATATCTGGCCGAGAGTCCTTAAAGGGGAATTTTTTTATGCATTCTAAGTTGTAAATAACTGCTAGCATGAGTCAGCTAACAATGGAAGTATTTTGAGTCACTCTAATCTGCCTATAAAGCGCTCTAAAAACATCCAAACACCTCCATCAAGGTTTAACATAACGCTCTAAGTATATATGTAATGTGGTAACATTCATAATAACATGTAATATATACATTATGTAAGTATCTATGTAATGTAGTAACATCCATAATAACATGTAATATATACATGATGTAAGTATATACTGTATGTAATGTGGTAACATTCATAATAACATGTAATATATACATTATGTAAGTATATATGTAATGTAGTAACATCCATAATATGTAATATTTACATCATGTAAATATACATGTAATGTAGTAACATTCATAATAACATGTAATATTTACATAATGTAAATATACATGTAATGTAGTAACATTCATAATAACATGTAATATATACATGATGTAAGTATATATGTAATGTGGTAACATTCATAATAACATGTAATATATACATGATGTAAGTATATATGCAATGTGGTAACATTCATAATAACATGTAATATATGCATGATGTAAGTATATATATAATGTGGTAACACTCATAATAACATGTAATATATACATGATGTAA
Organism: Nerophis lumbriciformis; assembly: GCF_033978685.3. Taxonomy (NCBI): domain Eukaryota; kingdom Metazoa; phylum Chordata; class Actinopteri; order Syngnathiformes; family Syngnathidae; genus Nerophis; species Nerophis lumbriciformis. The sequence continues at coordinate 9,154,831 of NC_084564.2, read as the reverse complement.
GTATATATGTAATGTAGTAACATTCATAGTAACATGTAATATATACATGATGTAATTATATATACAGTATGTCATGTAGTAACATTCTTAATAACATGTAATATATACATGATGTAAGTATATATGTAATGTAGTAACATTCATAATAACATGTAATATATACATGATGTAAGAATATATGTAATGTAGTAACATTCATAATAACATGTAATATATACATGATATAAGTATATATGTAATGTAGTAACATTCATAATAACATGTAATATATACATGATGTAAGTATACATGTAATGTAGTAACATTCATAATTACATATAATAATAATATTCATAAAAGCTTGTAATATTTACTTATTTTAAAGATTTTAAGCATGCGGTGGCATATCAATTTTCACTTTTCTCTTCAACAACAACAACGCTACTAATCATGGCAGACTTCATTATAGACAACAAATAAGTTTTTCCTTTTTTACGCATTCTAAATCGTAAATAAACACTATCAAATGTCAGCTAACAATGGATCTCATGGGAATTTCTCTATTCCGCCTATAAAGCACTCTAAAAACATCCATCAATGTTTTAATTACACGCTGTAAGTATAATGTAGTAACATTTATATAACATTTTATATTTATGTATTTTGCATATTTTAAGCATACATCGGCGCATTAATTTCAACAACGCATCACAATGTTCACTTTTACCTTCAACAACAACTCAACTAATCATGGCAGACTTCATGAGAGAGAACAAAGACTACTTTGGGACAAATGATAACCAGAAACTTCTATTTTTGAGCCTGAATATTCAGAGGATGACCCTACAAGCTTTAGGAGTTGATGCAGCTTTAGTGAAAAACTAAGCATCATGTAGCAGTATTGCTAAGTGCTAAACAAGATGTACAAACTATCAACATAATAAAACACAATACTGTACAATGTCTGCTCTCACTGGGATAAAGACTGATGGGATGTTTATATCTTCCCCTTCATAACCCTTTTGTGGGTAAAAAAAAAAAAAGGCCCCAAAACAAGAACATGAGCATTTTTTTGGTGTCGTTCTCGCTAAGTTGGACGTGGAACTTGACCTACTTGTTGGTTTATGTCCACAACCTTCTTTTATCCAGGTGAGAGGCATGATTTATAATCGAGAATGAACTTTCGCCAACTCAGAGGCGATGCAGCAGCTCAAGATGTCAATATAGCAGCATAAGCTACTCAGCTCTCTGTGATCAATGCGCCGCGAAAAGTAGTTCCTCAGTGTTAGCGCTTTCAACAACAATATCGCTAACACTTGGTTAGTGTGATTTCCCGAGTGCGGCCACAGCTGCTGCTCACTGCTCCCCTCACCTCACCTCCCTTGGGGTATAACAAGGGGATGGGTCAAATGCAGAGGGTACTTTCACCACACCTAGTGGTACTTTAACTTAATTATTCAGGTCACAACTTGTAAATGGAGTATTGTTTGCACTTTTTGGATGTTTTTAGAGGGCACAATAGTGTATTCCCATTAGCCACCTCTTAATTGCCTTATTTTACAAATTAAAATGCGTGTTCTTATATAAGGATTGTGAATGATCGGCAAAATTCCCCCAACAAATAGTGCAGTTCCCCTTTAATGAGGCGGGCAGCGCTTCTTCAAAGGCAGCCGGAGTGCGCACACGCTGTTCACCCGTTTGACCTCCGTGTTGACAAAAGCTTAAAGGTAACGTCGAGCCGTCGCATTGGGTCCCGTCAATCAGATTAGAGGGGGGCGGGCGGTGGGGGGGCGAAATCCTTAAAGCAGCTTGCGAGCGATAATTGAGTCCAGAGCTCCTGGAAAACCTGACGGTAATAAAGTGTTGTGGGTGTGAACGTGCAGTTGTTGACCATATCATGGGCTTGGTATGATATGTTGTGATTGTACACGGCGATACCGCTGTTGTTGTGAGTACAGTCTCGGGTTATGCTGCGATTCCCACACACAGTGTGAGGTGGGATGAGTCACCCGTGTGACCTTTGACCCCACCTGCTCAAACATCTTGGGGAAAAACATCAATCGGGTTATTTGTCCAACACGAAAGTCGTCACTGAATGTTTGTTACACTCCTTGGAGGGAGGGTGTCTCTATCACATATTGATATCGCTCGGATATCAGCAAGAAAACAAGCGTGAGGGCTTGCATGTAAATTGTGTGAGGACATCTGCGATACAAGCGGTCCTGCAGCCTGTTTGCTTGCGTGTGTTATCATGTGCGATACAAGCCGACCTGCAGCGTGTTTACTTGCGTGTGATATCATGTGCGTTGCAAGCGATCATGCAACGTGTTTACTTCTGTGTGATATCATGTGCGATACAAGCAGTTCTGCAGCGTGTTCACTTGCGTGTGATATCATGTGCGATACAAGCAGTCCTGCAGCGTGTTTATTTGCGTGTGATATCATGTGTGATACAAGCGATCATGCAGCGTGTTTACTTGTGTGTGATATCATGTGCGATACAAGCAGTCCTGCAGCGTGTTTACTTGCGTATGACAGCATGTGCGATACAAGCAATCATGCAGCGTGTTTACTTGTGTGTGATATCATGTGCGATACAAGCAGTCCTGCAGCGTGTTTACTTGCGCGTAATACAATGTGTGATACAAGCAGTCCTGCAACGTGTTGACTTTTATGTGATACCAAGTGCAATACAAGCAGTCCTGCCTGCAGCGTGTTTACTTGTGTGTGATATCATGTGCGATACAAGCAGTCCTGCAGCGTGTTTACTTGCGCGTAATACAATGTGTGATACAAGCAGTCCTGCAACGTGTTTACTTTTATGTGATACCAAGTGCAATACCAGCAGTCCTGCAGCGTGTTTACTTGCGTGTGATATCATGTGCGATACAAGCAGACCTGCAGCGTGTTAACTTGCGTGTGATATATTGTGCGATACAAGCGATCATGCAGCGTGTTTACTTGTATGTGATATCATGTGCGATACAAGCAGTCCTGCAGCGTGTTTACTTGCGTGTGATATCATGTGTGATATAAGCACTCCTGCAACGTGTTCACTTGTATGTGATACCTGGTGCAATACAAGCAGTCCTGCAGCCTTTTTACTTGTCCGATATAATGTGCGATACAAGCAGACCTGCAGCGTGTTACTTGCGTGTGATATCATGTGCGATACAAGCAGTCCTGCAACGTGTTTACTTGTGTGTGATATCAGGTGCGATACAAGCAGTCCTGCAGCGTGGTTACTTGCGTGTAATATCATGTGTGATACAAGCACTCCTGCAACGTGTTTACTTGTATGTGATGCCAAGTGCGATACAAGCAGTCCTGCAGTCTTTTTACTTGTGTGTGATATCATGTGCGATACAAGCAGTCCTGCAGCGTGTTTACTTGCGCGTAATACAATGTGTGATACAAGCAGTCCTGCAACGTGTTTACTTTTATTTGATACCAAGTGCAATACAAGCAGTCCTGCAGCGTGTTTACTTGCGTGTGATATCATGTGCGATACAAGCAGACCTGCAGCGTGTTAACTTGCATGTGATACCTGGTGCAATACAAGCAGTCCTGCAGCCTTTTTACTTGTGCGATATAATGTGCAATACAAGCAGACCGGCAGCGTGTTACTTGCGTGTGTTATCATGTGCGATACAAGCAGTCCTGCAACGTGTTTACTTGTGTGTGATATCAGGTGCGATACAAGCAGTCCTGCAGCGTGTTTACTTGCGTGTAATATCATGTATGATACAAGCACTCCTGCAACGTGTTTCCTTGTATGTGATACCAAGTGCGATACATGCAGTCCTGCAGCCTTTTTACTTGTGTGTGATATCATGTGCGATACAAGCAGTCCTGCAGACTGTTTACTTGCGTGTGATATCATGTGCGATACAAGTGATCAGGCAGCGTGTTTACTTGCATGTGATATCATGTGCGATACAAGCAGTCCTGCAGCGTGCTTACTCGCGTGTAATATCATGTGCGATACAAGCACTTATGCAGCGTGTTTACTTGCGTGTAATATCATGTGCGATACAAGCAGACCTGCAGCGTGTTTACTTGCGTGTGATATTATGTGCGATACAAGCGATCATGGAGCGTGTTTATTTGTGTGTGATACCAAGTGCGATACAAGCAGACCTGCAGCCTTTTTGCTTGTGTGTGATATCATGTGCGACACAAGCAGTCCTGCCGCGTGTTTACTTGTGTGTGATATCATGTGCGACACAAGCAGTCCTGCCGCGTGTTTACTTGTGTGTGATATCATGTGCTCCAAAGTTTCACACCCCTATTAAAATGTAGTTCAATATTCTTGACACATTTGAAGCATCAGTCTGGCGTCACTTTGTTTTGTTGTCATGTGGCACATTCCCCAAAACTAGGACTACAACTCTGGCGGTGGCGACGTGAGGGCTCCTCTACGCACGCAACACTTATTATCGCGGGCTCTCCGCCCGTCTGCCCCGCCCCACTGGGGTGGGCTCGGGGAGGGGGTGTAGGAGCGAGTGAAAGTGTGGGAAAGCAGCGTGCCATTCACAGCGGCGAGGGGGGTGTCTCCCACCCCTCCACACGGGGGGGCCGATCACACATTGTCTGCTCAGTTCACTGACGGAGGAGATGGAGCGATCACGTCTGGCCTGCAGACTGACACAGTGATGGAAGATTTGTGTTTATGGCCGACCATTTGTCAGCATGCTTTTATTGGGACGTCTTGTCCTATTTCGGCTGCACTGAAACTTGAGGCCCCTTTGAAGTTAAGTAACACTTTTTAACCCGAGGTCCCTCTCCTACGAGTGAAATAAAAATGTACCGGTACCAAAAATGTATTTCGATTTTCAGTACTTTTCTAAATAAAGGGGACCACAAAAAATTTCATTATTGGCTTTATTTGAACAAAAAATCTTCCAGTACAATAAACATATTTTTATTATTGCAATTGTGTCCTTAATTAAAATAGTGAACATACAAGACAACTTGTCTTTTAGTAGTAAGTAAATAAACAAAGACTCCTAATTAGTCTGCTGACATATGCAGTAACATATTGTGTCATTTATACACCTATTATTTTGTCAACATTATTAATCTATTTGTTCATTTCCTGCTTACTTCCTGCTTTAACATGTTCTATCAACACTTCTGTTCAAATGTAATAATCATTTATTCCTCTGTTAATTGATACTTTACATACGTCTCATGTACAAACCCCGTTTCCATATGAGTTGGGAAATTGTGTTAGATGTAAATATAAACGGAATACAATGATTTGCAAATCCTTTTCAACCCATATTCAATTGAATGCACTACAAACACAAGATATTTGATGTTCAAACTCATAAACTTTTTTTTTTTTTTGCAAATAATAATTAACTTAGAATTTCATGGCTGCAACGCATGCCAAAGTAGTTGGGAAAGGGCATGTTCACCACTGTGTTACATCACCTTTTCTTTTAACAACACTCAATAAACGATTGGAAACTGAGGAAACTAATTGTTGAAGCTTTGAAAGTGGAATTCTTTCCCATTCTTGTTTTATGTAGAGCTTCAGTCGTTCAACAGTCCGGGGTCTCCGCTGTCGTATTTTACGCTTCATAATGCGCCACACATTTTCGATGGGAGACAGGTCTAGACTGCAGACGGGACCAGGAAAGTACCCGCACTCTTTTTTTTACGAAGCCACGCTGTTGCAACACGTGCTGAATGTGGCTTGGCATTGTCTTGCTGAAATAAGCAGGGGCGTCCATGAAAAAGACGGCGCTTAGATGAGGCATATGTTGTTCCAAAACCCGTATGTACCTTTCAGCATTAATGGTGCTTTCACAGATGTGTAAGTTACCCATGCCTTGGGCACTAATGCACCCCCATACCATCACAGATGCTGGCTTTTCAACTTTGCGTCGATAACAGTCTGGATGGTTCGCTTCCCCTTTGGTCCGGATGACACGATGTCGAATATTTCCAAAAACAATTTGAAATGTGAACTCGTCAGACCACAGAACACTTTTCCACTTTGTATCAGTCCATCTTAGATGATCTCGGGCCCAGAGAAGCTGGCGGCGTTTCTGGATGTTGTTGATAAATGGCTTTCGCTTTGCATAGTAGAGCTTTAACTTGCACTTACAGATGTAGCGACCAACTGTATTTAGTGACAGTGGTTTTCTGAAGTGTTCCTGAGCCCATGTGGTGATATCCTTTGGAGATGGATGCCGGTTTTTGATACAGTGCCGTCTGAGGGATCGAAGGTCACGGTCATTCAATGTTGGTTTCCGGCCATGCCACTTACGTGGAGTGATTTCTCCAGATTCTCTGAACCTTCTGATGATATTATGGACCGTAGATGTTGAAATCCCTGAATTTCTTGCAGTTGCACTTTGAGAAACATTGTTCTTAAACTGTTTGACTATTTGCTCACGCAGTTGTGGACAAAGGGGTGTACCTCGCCCCATCCTTTCTTGTGAAAGACTGAGCATTTTTTGGGAAGCTGTTTTTATACCCAATAATGGCATCCACCTGTTCCCAATTAGCCTGCACACCTGTGGGATGATCCAAATAAGTGTTTGATGAGCATTCCTCAACTTTATCAGTATTTATTGCCACCTTTCCCAACTTCTTTGTCACGGGTTGATGGCATCAAATTCTAAAGTTAATGATTATTTGCAAAAAAAAAATGTTTATCAGTTTGAACATCAAATATGTTGTCTTTGTAGCATATTCAACTGAATATGGGTTGAATATGATTTGCAAATCATTGTATTCCGTTTATATTTACATCTAACACAATTTCCCAACTCATATGGAAACGGGGTTTGTACTTGGTATCCTTACAATCAACATCTGTATAGATCCACTTTTTTGTTTACATTGAGGAGTCCTAGCTTGATGTTAGCGGTTAGCTATTGTACCCTCCTACGGTGTGTAGTGAAGCATGTTTAGCTATTCCTCGTCCTGCCGGGATGATACTTGTAAGAAACTTACTTTATTTGTCGCCATGGAGGCGAGGATTAGCGATTTAGAAGTAGCTAAAACACTGCGGAGGGACGTTAGCCGCTAGCTAGCTAGCCATGCCTTAAACTTCAGTGTTTATAGCTTCACATTTATTGTTAGTTTTTAAGCCAAAATGCGTCTATTCTGTCTCTTGTGTCGCCACACTGTTTCTGCTTGTAAGTACTCCGTGCCTAACATGCTCCTTTGCTCGTAAAACCAGCAATGTTACAACGTGACGACGGCGCGCTGTCATGCAAGTAAAAAAAAAACTAAAAATACCGGTATTTTTCAAAAGGCAGTATAGTACCGTTTTTAATTCATTAGTACCGCGGTACTTTTTTTATTACCAGTATACCGTGCAGCCCTACATACATGTATAATTGTTTTCCACTTTGACATCATCGAATATGTCAACAACTTTTAAACCTGCATCGAAATAATAGTTTTTTTTTTTATGAATCGTGATTGTTATTTGAAACGATTCTTAATCGATAAAAAACCAAAAAAACTGATTTGAAATGTTTTTATTTTTTACCACTTAGAGCAGGGGTCGTCAACCCAAAATGTTGAAAGAGCCATATTGGACCAAAAATACAAAAACAAATCTGTCTGGAGCCACAAAAAATTAGAAGCCATAATACATACAGATAGTGTGTCATGAGATATAAATTGAAATAAGATGACTTAAAGGAAACTAAATGAGCTCAAATATACCTACAGATGAGGCATAATGATGCAATATGTACATATAGCTAGCCTAAATAGCATGTTAGCATCGATTAGCTTGCAGTCATGCAGTGACCAAATATGTCTGATTAGCACTCCACACAAGTCAATAACATCAACAAAACTCACCTTTGTGCATTCATGCACAACGTAAAAAGTCTCGTGGACAAAATGAGACAGAAAAAGAAGTGGCATAAAACACGTCCTAGTAAGTCGGAGAAAGTTATACATACTATACGGTGAGTTCAAGGACCGCCAAAATTAGTAGGACAAAACGGTACTCGCCAAATACTCGAATCAGTGAAGCATGTTTAATATAAACAGTGTGCTTTATAACAATTAGGGAGGTTTGTGTCATGTTTGTCCTCCTACAGAAACCATATTAAAACAAAGAAATATTTTTTTTTCCCCTCATCTTTTTCCATTTTTCATACATTTTTGAAAAAGCTCCAGAGAGCCACTAGGGCGGCGCTAAAGAGCCGCATGCGGCTCTAGAGCCGCGGGTTGCCGACCCCTGACTTAGAGAAATCATATTGTTGATCATATGCTTAGAAAAGAGAAGTGTTGGATACTTCTCTTAATACCTTATTTGTATTTGACTTTATCGATTTTTACAATATAACTAAAACAATTCATACTTACTAAACCGTCCCATGTGTGATGTCTGTGGGAGTGTTTTCATGCATATTTGTTCGCGCTATTGTAATGTAATAAAGCTAGCGTTGTTAGCACTTGCTAATATGCTAACACTTTACAAGTTTCTTTACAATGTCATTCTTTTTGTCTTGTTTCAGTTTTAGCTTGATTACCTTACGATAGCACCAGGGGCGTCACTAGCTTTTAAGGACAGGGGGGGCCCCCAGGAGATGCACAGGATGCGAGCGAATGTTACGCACGAGCACAAAACTTCACAAACGGCTAACAAATTGTTATTATTATTATTTAAAAAAAATGCACGGGACGAAATGAAATGCTCCCCTTGGACGATGGCTTTTAACCATATATTTTCTTTTTCTTTTTATGTATTTATTCATTTTACATTTTATATTAAATGTCTTGGTTTTTCCTCCCTCTGAAAATCCTATTAAATGTTTAACAAGCCATCCTATAATAATAAAACAGCTATTAATGTAACAATACAATAAAACAAATATATTTAATGATGTTTTTTTCCATTATTTTAACAATAGGCTTATGTATATTACTTTATATAGATTCTACAAGAAACACAAAACTTAAAAAATAAATGATTTACAATTGCACACACAAGGTTTTGTGCAGCTTCACTCATTGTAAAGGAAGATAATGTGCTTCCTACACCTGCAGGACCGCAAGCAAGGTCGCAGAGAAAATGCGGGCTGGAATTTGAGTGATGTGGGCATTTTCTATATGAACAAGTGGAATGGATTGGATACCGACGCACGAAAGGGGCTCTCTACCTTACGCTACGAAGTGAGGGGAAACTGAGTGAATAATAACAGGTTATATGATTATTTATTTAAACTCATATTTGGGCCACTTTATAATGAATATGTCAGCATTTATTTGTAAAAAAAACCAAAAAAAACCACCAAATTATTTAGGGGGGCTTAAGAATATTTTAGGGGGGCTTGAGTCCCCCTAAAATAGGCCTAACAACGCCAATGGATAGCACCTACCAATGTGCATGAAAACACTCCTACGGACATCACACATGGGACGCTTTAATAAGTAAGAATTGGTACAAAGGGTACAAAGCGTTGGAAAAAAGTAGTCCGGAATTTACGGTATAATGGGAATCAAAACAAAGTGCACATTTGCTCCCACGAGGTGCCTCCGTGGTTGAAAGTGACTCCATGCTTTTGTTATTGTGGACCGGTCCGTCGTCATCACGACCCTTTCCACCCACATCTCCTGACGCCATCCCGCCAAAACTCCTTTGGTGGACCGCTTCTGACACGCGAGCTCGTCTCGGAAACGACGACAGCCCCCCCCCCCCCTGCGTGACCTGCCATGGGCCGCCCACCACGCCGAGAGTTCTCTTGGGCAGTTGCGCCAGGTGGGTTGGGCTTCGCGCCATCCCCACGCCGCCCAAATGGAAGTCGAGCATATCACGCCCAAAAAATGTATCACCGAAACTCTGCAGTGCTGTTTTTATTTGGAACGGGCCGTGTTGTTTTTGAATAATCCGCTTGGCCCCACGCACACTCGCTCGTCTGTACGCCGTGTGTCACTGCGCAAATATTTGCCGCGGTGCGCTTTGATGTCCGCGCGCGCCGATCAATATGGCCGTGGGCTCCCTCTGTACGCTCTCCTGACCCGACATTCCTCAGTCTACTCCGGTAAACACTCTCCCACGCCTCAAAACAAACACGCCGGTCCGAGCGGGTCCTGGCCGAGCGGCCCGACGCTCGTTAGCAACAGAGTCCTCGCAGTCAATACAGTTGTTCGGTTTTTCTTGACACACATAGTCCACATTTGGACCAGAGTATTGGCACTCGGGTTCTATCTTGAAATTATTCACAGCATTTCACTTTTCCCGCATTTTGTTATGTTACAGCCTTATTCCAAAATGGAATAAAGTCATTTTTGTCTTCAAAATTCAACACACAATACCTCATAATGACAATGTGAAAGTTGTTTTTTTTTAGTTTTGCAAAAAAACAAAAAAAAACACATGTACAAAAGTATTCACAGCCTTTTGTCAAAAAATGTGTTGATGCAAGTCTTTTTGAATAGGATGCCACAAGCTTGGCATGCTTTGGGCAGTTTTGCCCGTTCTGCTTTGCGAGCTTTCATACTGAAAAAAAACCAACAACAAAAAAAACTTTTTTACATTGTTGTTATGGGGATTTGTGTGTAGAATTTTGGGGGCAAAAATGAATGTATCTATTGTGAAATAAGGCTGTGACTAGAGATGTCCAAAAATGTCAGACTGCCGATATTATCGGGCGATAAATGCTTTAAAATGTGATATCGGAAATTATCGGTATCGGTTTCAAAAAGTAAAATGTATGACTTTTTAAAACGCCTTAAAGGCACTGCCTTTGTGTGCCGGCCCAATCACATAATATCTACGGCTTTTCACACACACAAGTGAATGCCACGCATACTTGGTCAACAGCCATCCAGGTCACACTGAGGGCGGCCGTATAAACAATTTTAACACTTTTACAAATATGCGCCACACTGTGAACCCACACCAAACAAGAATAACAAACACATTTCGGGAGAACATCCGCACCGTAACACAACATAAACACAACAGAACAAATACCCAGAATCCCTTGCAGCACTTACTCTTCAGGGACGCTACAATACACACGCCCCGAAACCCCCTAACCCCCCACCTCAACCCCGCCCACCTCAACCTCCTCATGCTCTCTTAGGGAGAGCCTGTCCCAAATTCCAAGCTGCTGTTTTGAGGCATGTTAAAAAAAAAAAAGCACTTTGTGACTTTAATAATAAATATAGCAGTGCCATGTCGGCATTTTTTTCCATAACTTGAGTTGATTTATTTCGGAAAACCTTGTTACATTGTTTAATGCATCCAGCGGGGCATCGCAAAAAAATTAGGCATAATAATGTGTTAATTCCACGACTGTATATATCGGTATCGGTTGATATCGGAATCGGTCATTAAGAGTTGGACAATATCGGATTATCGGATATCGGCAAAAAAGCCATTATCGGACATCTCTAGCTGTGACATAACAAAATGTGGAAAAAGTGAAGCACTGTGTACCAGTACTTAATGGGGGATTCATATGGCCCCATTCGTCGCGGTTTACCTGACACGTGAAATGTGACGAATTTGGCGGGCAGGAGGATTGCACGATCCACTTTAGCCGCCAGATGCAACCGAGTGTTGAATATCCTTAAATGTGTTTTGTGGTAATTCCAACTTTCACCACAGTGTCAGTTGCTATGCAGAGTGGCGCTTTCCTTCATTTTCAGCAGACTGCATTGCAAAATGATTAACCCCCTCTTCCTCTCATGCGGGATCCACCCAGGACCTACGAATCTCTTCCCTACTGTACAAAAAAAATCACAATTATTTTTGATTGATACCGAAATCACGATTAATAACACATATTTATAAATGGTTGATTTATATAGGCTAGTAAGGTAAAGTTTTGTACCTGACAAGTTTCGGCTACCTTGCTTCTGCAGCCTTAATCAGAGGTGTCACGTGATGTGAGTGTGACGTCGTCTGTGATGTGTTATATGGCTTTGTCAGGTACAAAACCTTACCTTACTAGCCTATATAAATCAACCATTTATAAATACACATCAGTAGGCTAAATGAACCTCTTCTACAGATTAATAACACGATTATATTTGTTAATAAAATTAAACTTAATATACATAATTTAAAAGAACAACTGGATATATATTAGTAACGAATAAACAACAAGTTAAATACAAATAATAGTAACAAATAATTTAAATAATAGCAATATGAAAATTAGAGATGTCCGATAATGGCTTTTTTGCCGATATCCGATATTTCAATATTGTCCAACTCTTAATTACCGATACCGATATCAACCGATATCGATATATACAGTTGTGGAATTAACACATTATTATGCCTATTATGCCGGGGGTGTATACTGTAGCCTCCCGGAAGAGTTAGTGCTGAAAAGGATTCTGGGTATTTGTTCTGTTGTGTTTATGTTGTGTTACGGTGCGGATGTTCTCTCAAAATGTGTTTGTCATTCTTGTTTGGTGTGGGTTCACAGTGTGGCGCATATTTGTAACAGTGTTAAAGTTGTTTATACGGCCACCCTCAGTGTGACCTGTATGGCTGTTGACCAAGTATGCATTGCATTTACTTGTGAGTGTGAAAAGACGTAGATATTATGTGACTGGGCCGGCACGCAAAGGCAGTGCCTTTAAGGTTTATTGGCACTCTGTACTTCTCCCTACGTCCATGTACGCAGTGGGTACTTTTTGAAACCGATACCGAAAATGTTGAAACCGATAATTTCCGATATTACATTTTAAAGCATTTATCGGCCAATAATATCGTCAGTCCGATATTATCGGAAGTCCCTAATGAAAATGTAAATTTCTTCTTACGTGCTATCGTAATGTAATCAGGATAGCGTCGTTAGCATTAGCGAATATGCTAACACGTTTACGAGTGTCTATGTTAGTATTATTACCTTACAATGGTATTCTTTTTGTATTGTTTCAGTATCACAAATTCCTCAGTAAATTCACCAAAATGTCACAGTGGAGTTATTGAGTCTGTTTAGCTGATTGGCGAGCCAGCTCGCGCAGGTAACGGGTCCATGACAATGACTTCTGTTTTGTTTGATCGACCGTTTTACTGCCTTGTTACAAACACCGTTTGGAAACAACTAATGTATGTAAATATACATTGTGTAAATTTCACAACGGGCTAATAAATGGTTCGAAAATGTAGTGTATACTGTTGAGCTCTATAGTCCGCAAAAATTGGTAAATATACTGTACTTGTTGAATGAAATCTCTGCCTTGTTTTTAATGAACACCTAGGCCTACTACGCCACTGTGTTTGAATGTCGGTCTTTATGTAGATGATAGATGACGTTAGGCGCTGATAAACAGGCTGTGGAGACACATATTCATGCTAGAACGTCACAGTTCCGCCCACAAAGCCATCATTTATTACAAAAAGATCAAAAGGCGTTAATTACGGGACAGACCTGTGAACACGTTCCAAATCAAACATGTCAATGCAGTGATTTAAGATGAGATTCAATACTTTTTTTGTGTCCGTACAGAGTACAATTCCCACAAATGCCCGCCTTAAGCTAAGAATGAAGGCATTCTAGTCCCAAAGCTGATTTGGTCATCGCCTTTTCCGAAACAAGCTCCGAGTCTGAATGTGTATTAGTGGGACGATGGCGAGAGGGAGGGGGGGCGTGTGAGGGATTGGGTAAGAACAGCAGCGCTCCTGTTTCTACCGCTTGGACACACACACACACACACACACACACACACACACACACACACACACACACACACACACACACACACACACACACACACACAACACACACACGTCATCGCCTGGACGCGGCCGAGGAGTCCGAGTCTGGCGTGGCCCCAAGACAGAAGGGGCAGCTGTGTTTCTCAGGCGAAAGGAGCTCGGCCCATTTCCTGCCCGCCTTTTTCCACGCCACACTCGCTGTCACGGGAGGGCGAGACCCCGGCCGCCCCAGTCTCGGTCCGTGGAGTGGAAGTTTGAAAAAAAGGGGTCGAAAAAAAGTAGCCGAGACTGTTTGCCACTTGTTAGGAGTTGCATAAGAAGACCTTTACTGGAATCAGGGAGCCGCAGGCCAAAGTCTGGTGCCACTGGTTAGTCAGCGGAACTGTGAGGCACTGTGTGAGAGGTGGCGTGTGTTCCTGAGTGTGTGTGTGCGCGCGCACAACCTGGGCCTCGTAATTAAAGCCCTGCAGCTGGCAGTTGCACAGACACCATGGCAGACACAGGGAACATTCCAACACATCTTTCTTTCCCCCTCTCTTTTTTTGCCTGATTATTCTTCCCTTTTTGCTTTCCTCCACCCAGACACGTTTCAAGGCACTCCAAGCAGCTGAGGGCTTTTTTCTGACCAAATTACACTTTGTTTTGGTTCTATTTTGGCTCAAAATGCAGAATGTCACAGGGTCCCCACAGTGTTTCTTAACCAAAGCTTTTAATTTGAAAATCACCCAAACAGGCTTGATGAAACCATTGAAAACAGGGTTGCTCGTGCATGCAGTACTTCCGCCACCCCATCGGGGGCAACAGCATGTCACAGTGAAACAGCAGTGAGTAGAAGAAGACGGCACTATCTAAATAAATCGCGAAAAATCTGGCTTTTAAAAGCGATTGGACAACAAAAGTATGAATGTAATTTTGTAAAGTATTTTGTATTCGTAGTCGTGTTGTTTTGGGCTATTTAACTCTGGCGATCAAAACTGGTTCAACAAGTGTAGCGCTGAATTTGACCAGCAGAGGGCGAGAAAGCTACACCTTTGGTTTAATTGTGTCGAGCCACATGTGTGCAATGTTTGCTGTGTAAAATTTTATTTTATTTTATTTTATTTTATTTCATTTTATTTTATTTTATTTTATTTTATTTTATTTCATTTTATTTTATTTTATTTTATTTTATTTTATTTTAAATTAAATTAAATAAGTACATTAAAATGAAACCTATTGTATTTATGCAACATACGCAATGGACATTATACTTTTGTAATGTTTATATTTTCAGTCTTACAAATCTAAATAAAGGGGACGGGACGGCATGGCTCAGTTGGTAGAGCGGTCCACCCAGACACGTTTCAAGGCACTCCGAGCAGCTGAGGGCTTCTTTTTGACCAAATTACACTTTGTTTTGGTTCTATTTTGGCTCAAAATGCAGAATGTCACGGAATGCCCTAAATCAGTGTTTCTCAACCAAAGCTTTTAATTTGAAAATCCTCCAAACAGGCTTGATCAGACCTGTGCAAAATCCATTAGGATTTTCAATCCGGTCCGCCGGACGTTCTACATAATTTTTTTAGACTTTTTAAACCATTGAAAACAGGGTTGCTCATGCATGCAGTACTCCCGCCACCCCACTGGGGGCAACAGCAAAGCATATGTGTCACAGTGAAACAGCAGTGAGTAGAAAAAGATGGCACTATCTAAATAAATTGCGAAAATCTGACTTTTAACAGCAGAGGGCGATACACCTTCGGTTTAATTGTGTCGAGCCACTTGTGTGCAATGTTTGCTGTGTCAAATGTAATTTTATTTTATTTTATTTTAATTTAATTTTATGAAATTAAATAATTACATTCAAATGAAACCTTCTATTTTATTTATGCAACATACGCAATGGACATTATACTTTTGTAATGTTTATATTTTCAGTCTTACAAATCTAAATAAAGGGAGATGGGGGGACAGAGTGGCTCAGTTGGTAGAGCGGTCCACCCAGACACGTTTCAAGGCTGTCCGAGCAGCTGCGCCTATTCAAGAATACTGGCCTAAATTCTGAGGGCTTCTTTTTGACCAGACTACACTTTCTTTTGGTTCTATTTTGGCTCAAAATGCAGTCGTGCGAGAAGACTAGAATGTCCCATGTTTCTTAACCTATAGCAGTCGTAACCAACTGGCGGCCCACGGGCCACATCCGGCCAGCCAAAGCTTTTAATTTTACCCAAACAGGCTTGATAAAACCATTGAAAACAGGGTTGCTCATGCATGCGGTACTCCCGCCACTCCACCGGGGGCAACAGCATGTCACAGTGAGTAGCAAAAGATGGCACTATCAAAATAAATCGCAAAAATCTGACTTTTAACTGCAACCGGACAACAAAGTATGAATGTAACTTTGTAAAGTCTTTTGTATTCGTAGTCGTGTTGTTTTTGGCTGTTTCAAAATTGGTTCAACACATGCAGCGCTGAATTTGACCAGCAGAGGGAGGTTTAATTGTGTTGAGCCACAAGTGTGTATTGTTTGTGCTAATTCGCTTTTAGCGTAACGTTAGCTCATTTTGCGGTGTGCGTGCGTGCGTGTGCGTGCGTGTGTGTGCGTGTGTGTGTGTGTGTGTGTGTGTGTGTGTGTGTGTGTGTGTGTGTTACGGACTGCAAAGCCCTGTCTGTCTGTTATTTCACTTTACCTTTTTTGTGTTGATTGAGCAAAAAAGGACATTATGTTAAATGAAGAGTTTCTGTCTCTGATAGTTGATATAATAATGTAACTGCATCATAAAGCCTACATGAACTCCATGGTGTTCAGGGATGAATAGTCTCTCCTATTGCTATTGTACTATTTTTTTTTCCAGCTATAGTTACATTAATCATTAGTAATGGAGCAGCCTGGTTTTGAATGGCAGGGTCCCTGCTATCACATGTTGATACAAATATAACATTTACATAATAAAAATCAACTACAGGCTTCCCAAATGCTGTAATAAATTAAGCATGATGAGTTGACTTGAAACACTTGCACTATATATATATATATATATATGTAGAAGAAAAGTTTTGTCATTTTATTTAATCTGAGCAACAACTTGAGGCAGTTTAATGTTGATTAACGTGGGCAGAATTATTATAGTGTTCCCAATGTTAAAAGGATAAAGCCATTGTTTACAAATTTGGTAAATAAATAACCAAACAATGTGTATATTTTCTTGTTTTCTTACTGTAACGAAAAAGAACCGAACCGTGACCTCTAAACCGAGGTATGTACCGAACCGCAATTTTTGTGTACCGTTACACCCCTTATTAAGAGTGTAATTTGTTCCAGTGCATAATAGACTTACATACAATTTCTAACATGTATTCTCCTAAATTGTGAGTCATTCAATCTCTCAGGCGCGAAGATCCGGAAGTGCTGGTCGGACCAGAAAGTCTGTCATTAGAATATGATGACAGCCACAGTCTATTATTCCAAAGTGCGTGTAATGGCGTGCAGCTGACTGTCAAATGCCATCGTCATGTCACAGCCTTTTTTTGGGTTGAGCAAGCAGTGTGAGGATCGAGACGCTCTGCCCACGGTTTCACAATCGACTCGTGCTTTTTTTTTCCTTCTTTCTCTTTTGTCCCCCCGTGATCCGCCGCTCTCACTGTGAGGTGTTGGCGCCCAGTGGGAAGTTTGGACAAGTGGAAGCGGCGGGACACCAGCTTGGAGGGAGACAAGGAATGTTTTTGTCTAACTTTGTAAAAAATAAAACAATAAAACATCCAATGTTATGTACTGTTGGGCCAGTCGCTGATTTAACAATTAGTTTTTGGACCATTAGCACTAGGGGGCGCTAATTCCCAGTAGTATGAAAGCAGGGGGGTCCAAAGTTTTTGACTTGGGGGCGCATTAGGCTAAAATAAATTTGGCGGCAGGTCAAAAGCAGACTGCATGAAAAGTAACTATACATATGTATGTGTGTGTGTGTGTGTGTGTATATATATATATATATATATATATATATATATATATATATATATATATATATATATATATATATATATATATATATATATATATATATATATATATATATATATGTATGTATATATATATATATATATATATATATATATATATATATATATATATATATGTATGTATATATATATATATATATATATATATATATATATATATATATATATACAGGTAAAAGCCAGTAAATTAGAATATTTTGAAAAACTTGATTTATTTCAGTAATTGCATTCAAAAGGTGTAACTTGTACATTATATTTATTCATTGCACACAGACTGATGCATTCAAATGTTTATTTCATTTAATTTTGATGATTTGAAGTGGCAACAAATGAAAATCCAAAATTCCGTGTGTCACAAAATTAGAATATTACTTAAGGCTAATACAAAAAAGGGATTTTTAGAAATGTTGGCCAACTGAAAAGTATGAAAATGAAAAATATGAGCATGTACAATACTCAATACTTGGTTGGAGCTCCTTTTGCCTCAATTACTGCGTTAATGCGGCGTGGCATGGAGTCGATGAGTTTCTGGCACTGCTCAGGTGTTATGAGAGCCCAGGTTGCTCTGATAGTGGCCTTCAACTCTTCTGCGTTTTTGGGTCTGGCATTCTGCATCTTCCTTTTCACAATACCCCACAGATTTTCTATGGGGCTAAGGTCAGGGGAGTTGGCGGGCCAATTTAGAACAGAAATATCATGGTCCGTAAACCAGGCACGGGTAGATTTTGTGCTGTGTGCAGGCGCCAAGTCCTGTTGGAACTTGAAATCTCCATCTCCATAGAGCAGGTCAGCAGCAGGAAGCATGAAGTGCTCTAAAACTTGCTGGTAGACGGCTGCGTTGACCCTGGATCTCAGGAAACAGAGTGGACCGACACCAGCAGATGACATGGCACCCCAAACCATCACTGATGGTGGAAAGTTTACACTAGACTTCAGGCAACGTGGATCCTGTGCCTCTCCTGTCTTCCTCCAGACTCTGGGACCTCGATTTCCAAAGGAAATGCAAAATTTGCATGGTTGGGTGATGGTTTGGGGTGCCATGTCATCTGCTGGTGTCGGTCCACTCTGTTTCCTGAGATCCAGGGTCAACGCAGCCGTCTACCAGCAAGTTTTAGAGCACTTCATGCTTCCTGCTGCTGACCTGCTCTATGGAGATGGAGATTTCAAGTTCCAACAGGACTTGGCGCCTGCACACAGCGCAAAATCTACCCGTGCCTGGTTTACGGACCATGGTATTTCTGTTCTAAATTGGCCCGCCAACTCCCCTGACCTTAGCCCCATAGAAAATCTGTGGGGTATTGTGAAAAGGAAGATGCAGAATGCCAGACCCAAAAACGCAGAAGAGTTGAAGGCCACTATCAGAGCAACCTGGGCTCTCATAACACCTGAGCAGTGCCAGAAACTCATCGACTCCATGCCACGCCGCATTAACGCAGTAATTGAGGCAAAAGGAGCTCCAACCAAGTATTGAGTATTGTACATGCTCATATTTTTCATTTTCATACTTTTCAGTTGGCCAACATTTCTAAAAATCCCTTTTTTGTATTAGCCTTAAGTAATATTCTAATTTTGTGACACACGGAATTTTGGATTTTCATTTGTTGCCACTTCAAATCATCAAAATTAAATGAAATAAACATTTGAATGCATCAGTCTGTGTGCAATGAATAAATATAATGTACAAGTTACACCTTTTGAATGCAATTACTGAAATAAATCAAGTTTTTCAAAATATTCTAATTTACTGGCTTTTACCTGTATATATTAGTGTTGTAACGATACCAATATTTTGGTACCGGTACCAAAATTATTTCGATACTTTTCGGTACTTTTCTAAATAAAGGGAACCACAAAAAAATTGCATTATTGGCTTTATTTTAACAAAAAATCTTAGGGTACATTAAACATATGTTTCTTATTGTAGTTAAGTCCTTAAATAAAATAGTGAACATACTAGACAACTTGTCTTTTATTAGTAAGTAAACAAACAAAGACTCCTAATTAGTCTGCTGACCCTGGGGATGGTGTGGCGCAGTTGTAAGAGTGGCCGTGCCAGCAACCTGAGGGTTCCTGGTTCAATCCCCACCTTCTACCAACCTCGTCACGTCCGTTGTGTCCTTGAGCAAGACACTTCACCCTTGCTCCTGATGGGTCGTGGTTAGGGCCTTGCATGGCAGCTCCCGCCATCAGTGTGTGAATGGGTGAATGTGGAAATAGTGTCAAAGCGCTTTGTGTACCTTGAAGGTAGAAAAGCGCTATACAAGTATAACCCATTTATCATTTATCATTTACCTATGCAGTAACATATTGTGTCATTTATCTACCTATTATTTTGTCAACATTATTAAGGACAAGTGGTAGAAAATTAATTATTAATCTACTTGTTCATTTACTGTTAATATCTGCTTACTGATTACATATAATATAATATATCAGTATATATCATATACTGTACATATAATATGTAAATATTACATATATGTTATATTTTATATTGCTACTACGGTACATTTTTAGTCTATTTTATACCTGCATTGTCCTTTCCATCCTTACACTTTCCATCCTTTGTAACTGAGCTACTGTGTGGAACAATTTCCCTTGTGGATCATTAAAGTTTGTC
This sequence comes from Nerophis lumbriciformis, assembly GCF_033978685.3. NCBI lineage: Eukaryota > Metazoa > Chordata > Actinopteri > Syngnathiformes > Syngnathidae > Nerophis > Nerophis lumbriciformis. The sequence goes on along the minus strand of NC_084564.2, from coordinate 9,134,567 downwards.
TAAGTCTAAGTTACTTAGTCACTTATTCTTCTGTTGTTTGATACTTTACATTAGTTTTGGATGATACCACACATTTGGGTATCAATCCGATACCAAGTAGCTACAGGATCATACATTGGTCATATTCAAAGTCCTCATGTGTCCAGGGACATATTTCCTGAGTTTATAAACATAATATACATTTAGTAGTATCGACTACATACTTGCCTCTACTTGATATCATTACAGTGGATGTCAGGTGTAGATCCACCCATGGCGTTTGTTTACATTGTGACGCCGGTGAGCTACGCTGTGTAGTGAAGCATGTTTAGCTATTCCTCGTCCTGCAGGGATGATACTTGTAAGAAACGTACTTAATTTGTCACCATGGAGACGAGGATTAGTGATTTAGAAGTAGCTAAAACACTGCTGACGGCGGATGGATGTTAGCCGCTAGCGAGCTAGCCATGTCTTAAAGGGGAACATTATCACAATTTCAGAATGGTTAAAACCATTAAAAATCAGTTCCCAGTGGCTTATTTTATTTTTCGAAGTTTTTTTCAAGATTTTACCCATCACGCAATATCCCTAAAAAAAGCTTCAAAGTGCCTGATTTTAACCATCGTTATAAACAGCCGTCCATTTTCCTGTGATGTCACATAGTGATGCCAATACAAACAAACATGGCGGATAGAACAGCAAGGTATAGCGACATTAGCTCGGATTCAGACTCGGATTTCAGCGGCTTAAGCGATTCAACAGATTACGCATGTATTGAAACGGATGGTTGTAGTGTGGAGGCAGGTAGCGAAAACGAAATTGAAGAAGAAACTGAAGCTATTGAGCCATATCGGTTTGAACCGTATGCAAGCGAAACCGACGAAAACGACACGACAGCCAGCGACACGGGAGAAAGCGAGGACGAATTCGGCGATCGCCTTCTAACCAACGATTGGTATGTGTTTGTTTGGCATTAAGGAAACTAACAACTATGAACTAGGTTTACAGCATATGAAATACATTTGGCAACAACATGCACTTTGAGAGTGCAGACAGCCCATTTCAGGCGCGCTAAGAACATATATTTTTCCACGATTTCAGCACTCAGGTTAACCATACCTAAATAGACACAAAATACTACCCGAATGTACTCGAATGATTGAAAAAAATAAATGTTTTTAAGCTAAATTATTGGTAAACACAGTTTATGTATAATAATTTACGTAAAACCGCGAATAATGAATAAAGTTTTCATCAATTAATATATTCTGTAGACATACCCTCATCCGCTCTCTTTTCCTGAAAGCTGATCTGTCCAGTTTTGGAGTTGATGTCAGCATCTGCTTTGAGTGTCGCAGGATATCCACCCATTCTTGCCATCTCCGTCGTAGCGTAGCTTTCGTCGGTAAAGTGTGCGGAACAAACGACTGACCATTTCGTCGGCTTTCCCCACAGCCTCGTATTTTGAGCAAATTTCGTCCAATTTCTTGCCACTTTCGCATCTTTGGGCCACTGGTGCAACTTGAATCCGTCCTTGTTCGTGTTGTTACACCCTCCGACAACACACCGACGAAAGTGAGAAAATGGCGGATTGCTTCCGACGTCATCGCTCCGAGAGCGAGATAATAGAAAGGCGTTTAATTCGCCAAAATTCACCCATTTAGAGTTCGGAAATCGGTTAAAAAAATATATGGTCTTTTTTCTGCAACATCAAGGTATATATTGACGCTTACATAGGTCTGGTGATAATGTTCCCCTTTAAAGCATCTCTACCTGAGGACGTTTCAGTGTTATAACTTCACCTTTATCGTTAGTTTTTAAGCCAAAATGCGTCCGTTCTCCTTTTTCTGTCTACACACTGTGTCTGATTGTAAGTAGTCCTTGATTGTGTGCCGCCAAACATGCTTGTCTGCTCATAAACCAGCAATGGTTTCAGAGACGGTATCGTACCGAATATGATTCATTAGTATCGCGGTACTTTACTAATACCGGTATACCGTACAACCCTAATGTGTACTGCAGCTATTCCTGGGTAGTCCCACTACTCAATGCTTGAGTCACGCGCAGGATTCTCACAGGTATGAGGCAAAAATACAACCTTCCCTACTGTGTATATCACCTGGAACACCAATGCTTTAAAAATAAAAATATTAGAAACATGTTAAATGTTATGAATACAAAGGTATGAACCAGAGAGTTGCCGAAATTTAGACTGTAAATTAAAAAGTGAAGTAACAAAAACTGTGATATTTTATTCCTGACGTGGTACTTTGTTCTTTGGAATATTCCAAAAAAACAACCCGGGCCCTCGATATTGCTGCGTCAGCAAGCGTGCGATGGCTACTAGCAGGGTTTTATGGTCGGAAAGTGAGTCCAGCGCTTGTTAAAAGTGTTTACAAATGGCAGCTGCCGGCTTTTATTTATTTATTTATTGTGCGCGTGAAACTTTTACTCATCTGGAGCGCCTCCAGGAAACTTCCCTTCAAAGTGACTCACGATCTTTCCACCCGGCTCAGCCGCACACGAGTACGACCTGCCATAGGTGAGACTGTTGACATCTCTGCAGCATTCGAGCAGCACTCTCTCTAATGGTAAAAATAATAATTAGAAGTCATGATCGGGGGTCGATGTTTGCCTTTTTATAAACAGATTTTTACCTCAGTTGACTGTGCGTGTCTTGCCAGAACACCGGCTCGAACTTGAGAGCAGACCGCAATGAACAAGTCGTCTATCCACAGTGCGAAGCTGCTTCGAAGATACTAATCCTCACCACTGTGGTGGAAAATAACCGAGTTTCTTCCATGTACCATTATCACTGGAGGAAAAGAGGAAATGGCTAAGCATGCCACACACACACACACGCACACACCGCACATGACGACACAAGAAGCTAACCGCTAAGGCAGGGGTGTCCAAAGTGTGTCCCAGGGGCCAATTTTGGCCTGCAGCTCGTTTTTTTATTGGCCCTAGGCACATCATACAAAGTAAAGGACTTTATTATAATCCAGATGTTACTAATAATGCTGTCAAACAATACATTAAAAAAAAAGAAGAAAAAAAGATTATTCACATTTTTGAAGTTGGAATAATCATGATTAATCACAAGTTAAATATAAAAATGTATATAAAAATTTGAATTAAATTAAAAAAGACCCAAATACTTTGTTACAAATGCAATTTTATTGTTAAAAAAGGTAAAGTAGCAAAATAAATTGCGGGATTAATCCATGTATATACGTGATTAATGCAGTATTTTTCGGTAATTAATCACATTAATTAACCGAGTTTCTTCCAAGTATCATTATCACTGGAGGAAAAGAGGAAATGGCTAAGCATGCTACACACACCGAACACGACGACACTAGGAGCTAACCGCTAAAGCAGGGGTGTCCAAAGTGCGGCCCGGGGGCCAATTTCGGCCTGCAGCTCGTTTTTTATTGGCTCCGGGCATATCGTTAACTTGACTCTCGCCAGATCCTTATAGTTCGCTGAGCTCAACACAAGGGTCTTTTAAAAATTTAAAGTACCAATGATTGTCACACACACACTAGGTGTGGTGAAATTATTCTCTGCATTTGACCCATCACCCTTGATCACCCCCTGGGAGGTGAAGGGAGAAGTGGGCAGCAGCGGTAGCCGCGCCTGGGAATAATTTTTGGTGATACAACCCCCAATTCCAACCCTTGATGCGGAGTGCCAAGCAGGGAGTTCATCAGTAGTATTGTTATTATTTGTATTATTATTATTATTAATAATAATAATGATGATAATAATAATAATAATAACTGTTATTCTGTGATGAGGTGGCGACTTGTCCAGGGTGTACCCCGCCTTCCGCCTGATTGTAGCTGAGATAGGCTCCAGCGCCCCCCGTTACCCCAAAGGGAATAAGCGGTAGAAAATGGATGGATGGGATGGATAATTGTTATTATAATTAATATTATTATTATTAGTAGTAGTATAATCATTATAATAAATAATAATAATAATTACTGTTATTATAATAAATATTAATAATAATAATATTACTATTAGTATAATTATATATATATATATATATATATATATATATATATATATATATATATATATATATATATATGTATATATGTATATATGTATAATAGTTAGCATAATAATAACATAATAGTTATAATAATAATAATCATTATTATTATAAATAATAATTCTAATAATAATTACTAGTATTATAATTATATATACAGTATTTATAATAGTTATAGTAATAATAATAATTATTATTATTATAATATATTATAGTTATAACAATAATAACAATAATCATTATTATTATTGTTATTATAAATAATAATTATAATTACTATTATTTTAATTATATATATTTATAATAGCTTTAATAATAATAATAATAATATTGAATAGTTATAATAATAATTGTCTGTCTATCTGTGTTGGCCCTGCGATGAGGTGGCGACTTGTCCAGGGTGTACACCGCCTTCCGCCCGATTGTAGCTGAGATAGGCTCCAGCGCCCCCCGCGACCCCAAAAGGGAATAAGCGGTAGAAAATGGATGGATGGATTATTATTATTGTAATTATTATTATTAGGGATGTCTCGATCACCATTTTTGGCTTTTGATCGGATCCACTTTTTTGATAATAGTGATTATTTTTATTATTATTATTGATTGGATTTATATAGAAACTTTTTATAGTCAACCCAAAGGTGGCCGATGTGTCTTTGAACTACCAACCTCCAGTTTCTGGAAGATGTGCTCTAGGAATGCACAAAAAAATCGGTTCATATCCGAATTGCGATTCTTAGTCATCCCGCTTCTAAATCGATTCATATTTTTCAAAAATCAAAAAAAAAAAAAGTTTTTTTTTTTTTTTTCATATGTTTAATTAAAAAAAAATATTTTGAAGCCATCTTCATGCTAACAGCAGATGATTTTCTAACCAGTAACCAGTTTGGAAACAATTTAATTACAATTGATAATAATAATAATAATAATACATTGCGAGAATCGGTTTGAATCGAGAATCGTGTTGAATCGAATCGTTAGGAGCCCATAGATGCGTAGCCTTACAGATCTGCCGCTCGGTGTGTTGACGTAAACATCTATTAGGGATGAGTTCCAGTGTTTGTTGATGCCGCACGTGACCCAGTGTTTTGGTTTTGCACATTGGCACCAACACACGGAAGTGTCCCCGTGGAGATCAGCTGACCGCTGCTATGTCCAAGTGCTCATTTCATCATTTGTATGCAAAGGTCATGTTTTGTTCACACTCCCCAATGCACCCTGCAGTATTGTTTTGTGTGTGTGTGTGTGTGTGTGTGTGTGTGTGTGTGTGTGTGTGTGTGTGTGTGTGTGTGTGTGTTCTTGTATTTCTACCCTTCTTGAGACATCAACAAGGAAAAGTACCTTGTTGTAAATCATGGTCCCAATACGGAAAACCATTGCATCTAATAGAGAATGTCTCATTTTCACCCCTGGTGGTGAAATCTATCAAAATGAGGGTGGTCCCAAAAAGGAGGCACTGTGTGTCGCTTTTAAAAGTGCTCTCCCTCTGGTCAACATATGAAATAACAAGTGTGTGTAAAAATTTGAAGTGCTCCCCCTCTGGCCAACATATGTAATAACAAGTGTGTGTAAGAAATTGAAATACACCCCCTTTGGCCAAAATTAATTAAAAAACATTAAATGTATATGTATATAGAGACATACTGTAATAACTTGAAGTAAATAATGAAGATTAAACACCAATTACAAACAAAAAATATAAAAATTAACTAAGAGGAGTCTTTTTCTCACTATGCATCGACTTTTTTCTTATAAAATTGGGAACAATTTATCATATTCTTTCTGTTTCTGTAATATTGCAATATTTTCTCGTAAAATTATTACTTTTTTTAATGTAAAATTATTATTTTTTTAATTAAAAATGGCGACATTTGTCATATAAAACTTAGACTTTTATCACAATATTGCCAATTTTTGTGTTGTTCTTGTAAAATAGTGCCATTTTTTGAGTAAAATTCTGACTTTTGCCATAATTTTGCAAAGTAAAATTCTGCTTATTATTATAATATTGCCAACACTTTAAAGTTTTCTTATAACATTGTGACTTTTGTCGAGTAAAATTAAGACTTTTTTCATAAAATTGCTAAAATTTTAAGCTTCTTCTTGTAAAATTGCGACTGTTATGGAGTAAAATTCCAACTTTTATCATAACATTGCACAAATGTTCAGTTTTTCTTGTAAAATGTTGACCAGCGTTGAGTAAAATTATGACTTTTATTATAATACTGCCAAAATTCAAATTCACTCATTTTTCACAAGCTTTTTCAAATTTGCATACAAAAGGGAAAGGAAAAGGCAATGGCTACGCAAAACGAAAGTAAAACTGAACTGGCTACAAAGTAAACAGAAACAAAATGCTGGACGACAGCAAAAACCTACAGCGTCCACAAAGTTGTCGAGTAAAATTACGACTCTTTTCATAAAATTGCAAACATTTTAAGCTTCTTGCGACTGTTATTGAGTAAAATTCCAACTTTTATTTTAACATTGCACAAATGTTAAATTTTTCTTGTAAAATTTTGACTAGCGTTGAGTAAAATGATGACTTTTTATTATAATACTGCCAAAATTCAAATTCAACAAATTTTTCACAAGCTTTTTAAAATTTGCATAGTATGTATATAATATTAATATTGTCAATACAAATCTTTATATATCTAGAAAGGGTGGTCCTAAAGAGGTAGGCATTTTTCTCAGGTCTCAAGAAGGTAAGAAATACACGTGTGTGTGTGTGTGTGTGTGTGTGTGTGTGTGTGTGTGTGTGTGTGTGTGTGTGTGTGTGTGTGTGTGTGAGCGTGTGAGCAGAGCAACACTTTTACGGGACCGCTGACTGCCGAGGGCCCCAAACCACAGGCATTACCCAGACCCACATTGTTGTTCAGTTCCCGCCCTGAAGCCATTATGCGCGGAGTCTGTCAGACTGGGCACACTCGAACCTCGTACGTGCGCACGCACGCAAGCATGACGCAGATACCGGCAGCCTCCGCCAAGCGGTCCCGTTTGGAACGGCGCCTCCTTACCTGGCCGGCGATGATAGGAGGCGCGGAATAGCGTGAGAGCTCAGTAGCGTCAGTGACTTCAATAAAGACCAAGAACTAACAAAAATGGAGAACGTCCAGCATTGGCTGTTCTTTCTTCTAAGACGGGGAAGATGCCTTTTTTTCTCGGCCCATTGTCTGGCAGATCTGTCCACCACTTGAACTGCAGCTCTGCTTCGCTGGGTTCTTGATTCCTTCTTTTGCTGCCAACCAAATATGTATTCCTCCTTGGATTGCTGGAACCGAGTTCCTGCACAGTACACGTCAGGCGAGGGACAGGAAGTGGAACCTGGCAGGCACAAGACGTTGAGAACTTGTTGAATTAGGCCCTGACGTTGAGCAACTCAAACATAACATTGGAACAACGTGCTTTTTGACAACGTTTAATCAATGTTGGGTTCTAACGTTCACTTGACCATTGAATTTTGGTCATTTCCCAAACAATATTCTACAACACAAATACAACGTTGAAACAACATGCTTTTTGACAACGTTTAATCAATGTTGGGTTCTAACGTTGACTTGACCATTGAATTTTGGTCATTTCCCAACCAATATTCTACAACACAAATACAACGTTGAAACAACATGCTTTTTGACGACGTTTAATCAATGTTGGGTTCTAACGTTGACTTGACCATTGAATTTTGGTTAGTTCCCAACCAATATTCTACAACTCATACATAACGTTGAAACAACATGCTTTTTGACGACGTTTATTCAATGTCAGGCTGTGACGTTGATTTGACCATCGAATTTTGGTCATTTTCCCAACCAATATTCTACAACACAAAATTAACCTTAAAACAATGTACTTTTTAACGTTTATTCAATGTTGGGTTCAGATGTTGATTTGACCATTGAATTTTGGCCATTTCCCAACCAATATTCTACAACACAAATACAACGTTGAAACAACATGCTTTTTGACAACGTTTAATCAATGTTGGGTTCTAATGTTGATTTGACCATTGAAATTTCATCATTTCCCAACCAATATTCTACAACACAAATATAACATTGAAACAACATACTTTTTGACAACGTTTAATCAACGTCAGGTTGTGATGTTGATTTGACCATTGAATTTTGGTCATATCTCAACCAATATTCTACAACACAAATACAACGTTGAAACAACATGCTTTTTGACAATGTTTAATCAATGTCAGGTTGTGACGTTGATTTGACCATTGACATTTGGTCATTTCCCAACCAATATTCTACAACACAAATATAACCTTAAAACAACATACTTTTTAACGTTTATTCAATGTCAGGTTCTGATGTTGATTTGACCATTGAATTTTGGCCATTTCCAAACCAATATTCTACAACACAAATACAACGTTGAAACAACAGAATTTTTGACAACGTTTAAATGTTAGGTTCTAGCGTTGAGTTGATCATTGACATTTGGTCATTTCCCAACCAATATTCTACAACACAAATACAACGTTGAAACAACATGCTTTTTGACGACGTTTAACCAATGTTGGGTTCTAATGTTGATTTGACCATTGAAATTTCATCATTTCCCAACCAATATTCTACAACACAAATACAACATTGAAACAACATACTTTTTGACAACGTTTAATCAACGTCAGGTTGTGATGTTGATTTGACCATTGAATTTTGGTCATATCTCAACCAATATTCTACAACAAAAAAAATACAACGTTGAAACAACATACTTTTTGACAACGTTTAATCAAAGTCAGGTTGTGATGTTGATTTGACCATTGAATTTTGGTCATTTCCCAACCAATATTCTACAACACAAATACAACGTTGAAACAACATGCTTTTTAACGATGTTTAATCAATGTTGGGTTCTGACGTTGATTTGACCATTGAATTTTGATAATTTCCTAACCAATATTCTACAACATAAAAACAACGTTGAAACGACATACTTTTTAACAACGTCTATTCAATGTCAGGTTGTGACGTTGATTTGACCATTGAAATTTGGTTATTTCCCAACAAACAACGAGGATCCAACATTGTCTCATTTTACAAATACAAGTATTTTGCAATGTTGTTTCAATGTCAGTTTTAAAGAACATGTATGTATAGTCAACGTTGTATCAACGTCTTGTGTCTGCTGGTAATCTACTGGGTAAACAAATACAGTTTAGCCTTTGGCTAGCAGGAGGTGCTGTGTTTCGGTACCTGGGTTGCGCGTGACGTCAGGCCTGGTTGCTAACTCAGCTCTTCGCACTTGCCGATCACTCCAGCAGCACTGAGAGTGGATTAAGCCAAACTACCTTTAGGTAATGTTGCAATTTTCAATGCCAACTATTGCTGCATTCCATTTACCTCGGAAGTCGGAGCTGGGAGTGAGGTCACAGCAGAGTTGTAAGCGTTCCAGTTACAAAGAAATCAAGATGGCCACATCAATGAAAGCTGTTTTTGCGCTTGCCTTGTCTGAATATAAACAACTTATGAGAAAATATGGACTCTCTGCAACCTTCAAACACGGTGGATGAAGAAGAAACACAGATGCTATTGCTAGCGATGTAAAACGTATGTACCAAGTAAAAAAAATGTAGTTGACACTATTTTTACGTTACCATATATAAATGTACAATAATACATCGTATATAAAGAACACCTCCAGGCAACTACAACCCTACCCCCACCACATCCCACCTCCCCGGATTGTAAATAATTAAATGTAAATAATCAAATGTATATACTTGTTCTTATGCTTTCTGATCTCTCTCTCTATGTCCACTGCTCGCTGTACATATCCTACCAAGTCAGTCCTACACTGTTTCAATGTCCATTTCTCTGATGATGCAATTGTTGATGACTGAAGTGTTGATATCAACCAAACCTAACACCACCCCCCTCCACATCCCAACCCCCAGATTGTAAATAATTCAATGTATATACTCTGATGATTAACTTGTGTGATGACTGTATTATGATGATAGTATATATTTGTACCATGAATTGATTTACGTGGACCCCGACTTAAACAAGTTGAAAAACTTATTGGGGTGTTACCATTTAGTGGTCAATTGTACGGAATATGTACTGTACTGTGCAATCTACTAATAAAAGTCTGAATCAATCAATCAATCACTGGCTAGCTTAGTGCGACAACAGTTTATCAGAAGTGGTAATGACGGATATTATAGAAGCGGACATCATTGTTTACATCCAGAGCAGCCATGTTTGAAACAAACTCGGGGGGTGGTGAGAATGCTCCGACCTCGCGCGGCCTTCCAGTTGAAATTCCACCTAGGAACTCGGAAATTCCGACTTCCCAGCACAAATGGAACGCACCAAAAGAAGTTGACTCAAAAAATGTTAGCTATTGGTATGCAACTGGTTAGCATCAGCGATTTTACATGGCGATTTCAACACCATCATCAATGTTTATTTATACAGCCCTAAATCACAAGTGTCTCAAAGGGCTGCACAAGCCACAACGACATCCTCGGTTCAGATCCCACATAAGGGCAAGGAAAAACTCACAACCCAGTGGGATGTCAATGAGAATGACTATGAGAAACCTTGGAGAGGACCGCAGATGTGAGTGCCCCCCTCCCACCCCTCTAGGGTAGACCGGATGCAATGGACGTCGAGTGGGTCTAGCATAATATTGTGAAAGTCCAGTCCATAGTGGATCCAACATAATAGTGAGAGTCCAGTTCATAGTGGGGCCAGCAGGAGACCATATCGAGCGGAGACGGGTCAGCAGCGCAGAGATGTCCCCAACAGATGCACAGGCGAGCGGTCCACCCCGAGTCCCGACTTTGGACAGCCAGCACTTTATCCGTGGCCACCGGACCTGTATCCCCCCTTCCACAAGGGGAGAGGGGGGCAGAGCAGAAAAGAAAAGAAACGGCAGATCAACTGGTCTAAAAAAGGGGTCTATTTAAAGGCTAGAGCAGGGGTCCCCAAACTATGGCCCGCGGGCCGGATCCGGCTCCCCAGCATCCAAAATCCGGCCCATGGGAAGTCCCAAGTAAACATTTTTATTTAATTTTTTTATTTATTTAATTTTTTAATTCTTTCCTTTCTAATCCATTTTCTACCGCTTGTTACTCTTGGTGTCTCCTAGCCGCTCAGGCAAATCATATTGTCTAAAAAAGAATTTTCCCATCGATAACGTGACAATGTTAAATTAATTAATTGATGTTAAATGACAAAACGGATTATAAAGACAATGTATATATGTATATATACATATATTTATATATATATATATATATATATATATATATATATATATATATATATATATATATATATATATATATATATATATTTTTTTTTTTTAAATGAGAATTGATTCTGAATCGCACAACGTGAGAATCGTGATTCGAATTCGAATCTATTTTTTCCCACACCCCTAATACATACATACATACACACATATATATATATTTATATTTATATATATATATATATATACAGTATATATATATATATATATATATATGTATATATATATATATATATATATATATATATATATATATATATATATATATATATATACATATACAGCCTGGCCCCCGGCCAAATTTTTTTCAACCCAATGCGGCCCCCGAGTCAAAAAGTTTGGGGACCCCTGGGCTAGAGTATACAAAAGAGTTTTAAGATGGGACTTAAATGCTTCTACATAACACCTTCCAAATGTGTTAATGAAAACCACAACAAAGATGCACCTTACAATCAAACAGCTGGTGTGTAATAAGTACGATACTTACACTTAGGGGTGCACACAAAAATTGATTCACATACTTATGCTGTCTTTAGGTTGAGGTGGAGTGGTAATTTCTTTTTTGGCAACACAATAATTCATGAAATTAAGCCCGTGACGCAGTGAGTTGAACGATGCAGACCCGTGTGTTACTGCTTGCTTTCTATCTCGCTTCTGGCTCGGAGACTTTGCATGCGTAAGTAATACGCAACTATAATTAATTGATACTTGTTTACATTGGCAAATGTTAGGTTTTATAGCTCAATGATTATTACGTGTGTGTGTGTTGTGTGCTTAGCTGTCGTGTAGCTGCTCGCTCCTAACAAGACCACATAATTTCCCCATTGCGGGATGGTTACAAGTTTTTCCTGCTTACTATCAGTTGTAGATGGGTTACTGCTACACACCTATTGCATGAAGGGACAAACAATGATGTACTTAGTAGACTTTGCTGCTAGGGGGAGTTTTGTTTCAAGATCAAAGCCTTGCAAAGTTCTTGGCTGACACTTAACAAGGCAAGAGGCCACCCTCGGTCTGCTTTGACTCAAGACCGTCGAGTTTGCTGCTGTTATTTACTGCACTGCGCATCCGGCGGCTGACAGGAAGTGGACGCACGTGGGGCGTATCGCCACGCCACGGTTGTGATGTCACGGCGAACGCCGGAAGCGACATTTGAGGCGTGACAGCGGATTCTTTCTTCCTCTTCCTCTGTGTTTTTGTCGCTTCTTCCTCTCTGCGGCGCTCAGACATGCGGACAGATCAAGAGAGCTGGAAGTCATGCAGGCCTCAAGGTTTTTTATTCTCCAATGCAGGGGCTTCAGGGTGCAAACTAAAATAGCAGCAGTTGTTAAATATAATAACATCCACAGTAGTGGTGCACAAAATGTCCATTCACATCCCAATCACGATTCGTATTCATTCCGATTGTAAATCGATTCAAAATTTTCAAAAGTCCATTTAAAAGAAGGGAATATGTATATATATATATATATATATATATATATATATATATATATATATGTATATATATACCGTATTTTCCGCACTATAAGGCGCACCGGATTATTAGCCGCACCTTCTATGAATTACATATTTCATAATTTTGTCCACCAATAAGCCGCCCCGGACTAAAAGCCGCGCCTACGCTGCGCTAAAGTGAATGTCAAAAAAACGCTGCGCTAAAGTGAATGTCAAAAAAACAGTCAGATAGTTCAGTCAAACTTTAATAATATATTGAAAACCAGCGTTCTAACAACTCTGTCCCAAAATGTACGCAAATGTGCAATCACAAACATAGTAAAATTCAAAATGGTGTAGAACAATAGCAACATAATGTTGCTCGAACGTTAATGTCACAACACACAAAATAAACATAGCGCTCACCTTCTGAAGTTATTCTTCATTCGTAAATCCTTCGAATTCTTCGTCTTCGGTGTCCGAATTGAAAAGTTGGGCGAATACGGGATCCAAAATGGCCGGTTCCGTCTCGTCGAAGTCACCGGAGTCAGTGTCACTGTTGTCCAGCAGTTCTGTGAATCCTGCCTTCCGGAAAGGTCGGACCACAGTTGTGACCGAAACTATCTGCCCAGGCATTTACGATCCACTGGCAGATGTTGGCGTATGTCGACCGGCGCTATCTGCCCGTCTTAGTGAAGGTGTGTTCGCCTTCGGAGCTGTGTGAAAAAAGCCACCCGGCCTCTTCGCGTAAACTTCCCTTAACCACTCGCTCATCTTTTCTTCATCCATCCATCCCTTCGAGTTAGCTTTTATGATGACGCCGGCTGGAAAGGTCTCTTTTGGATGGGTGGAAGTTAGCATGGCAAGCTAGAACCACAGTGAAGGATGACTTCTCATTCCCTGTGGAGCGAATATTCACCGTACGTGCTCCCGTTCCACAGTGCGGTTCAGTTGCTGTGAAATACGGTAGTAATCCGTGTGCGGATGGAGAGATTGCGTCTTTTTATGAACCGGATCGTTTTGTAGGAGCCATTTTGTGGTCTTTACAGATGTAAACAGGAAATGAAACGTACGGTGATATCCGCGCGTTTTTTCTTCTTCTTCCGGGGGCGGGTGAAGCGCTTCCTGTTCTATGGGGGCGGGTGAAGCGCTTCCTGTTCTATGGGGGCGAGTGCTTTCCTTGGCGGTTGCTTGCGTAGAAGAAGAAGCGCTTCCTGTTCTACCGGGAAAAAAGATGGCGGCTGTTTACCGAAGTTGCGAGACCGAAACTTTATGAAAATGAATCGTAATAAAGCGCACCGGGTTATTAGGCGCACTGTCAGCTTTTGAGAAAAAATGTGGTTTTTAGGTGCGCCTTATAGTGCGGAAAATACGGTATATATGTATATATATATATGTGTATATATATATATATATATACATATCAGAATCAGAATTACTTTATTAATCAGAATTAATTAATTAATTTTAATCTTTATTATTATAATATATATATATATATATACACACACACACACTTTTTATACATATACATATACGTGTATACATATATACATACATATATATTTAAATACATATGTATACATACATATGTATTTATGTATATTAATATGTTTACATTTTATTTTTTTAAATAATAATCAATTTTTTAAAACACATTTTTAGGGCATCTCCATGCAACCAGAAGGAGATTTTCTAACTTGTGTATGTATGTATGTATGTATGTATGTATGTATGCCGCCTAATACAATATATTGTAATATATTGATATTGTACAACTAATACACTGTAATTAATGTAGTAGTAGTAATATTGTACAAGTAATATACTGTAATTAATGTAGTAATAGTAATATTGTACAAGTAATATATTGTAAGTAATGTAGTAGAAGTAATATTGTACAAGTAATATACTGTAATTAATGTAGTAGTAGTAGTAATATTGTAAGTAATGTAGTAGTAGTGATATTGTACAATGAATATACGGTAATGTAGTAGTAGTAATATTGTAGAAGTAATATAGTAGAAGTAATATTGTACAAGTAATATACTGTAATTAATGTAGTAGTAGTAGTAATATTGTACAAGTAAAATGTTGTAATTAATGTAGTAGTGGTAATATTGTGCAAGTAATATACTGTAATTAATTTAGTAGTAGTAATATTGTACAAGTAATATACTGTAATTAATGTAGTAGTAGTAATATTGTACAAGTAATATGTTGTAATTAATATAGTAGTAGTAATATTGTACAAGTAAGTAAGTAATGTAGTAGTAGTAATATTGTACATTTAATATACTGTAATGTAGTAGTAGTAATATTGTACAAATAATATATTGTAAGTAATATAGTAGGAGTAATATTGTACAAGTAATATATTGTAAGTAATATAGTAGAAGTAATAGTGTACAAGTAATATACTGTTATTAATGTAGTAGAAGTAGTAATATTGTACAAGTAAAATGTTGTAATTAATGTTTTAGTAGTAATATTGTACAAGTAATAAACTGTAATTAATGTAGTAGTAGAAATATTGTACAAGTAATATGTTGTAATTAATGTAGTAGTAGTAATATTGTACAAGTAATATGTTGTAAGTAATATAGTAGAAGTAATATTGTACAAGTAATATGTTGTAAGTAATATAGTAGAAGTAATATTGTACAAGTAATACATTGTAAGTAATATAGTCGAAGTAATATTGTACAAGTAATACATTGTAAGTAATGTAGTAGTAAAAATATTGTACAAGTAATATGTTATAATTAATGTTGTAGTAGTAATATTGTACAAGTAATATGTTGTAAGTAATGTAGTAATAGTGATATTGTACAAGTAATAAGTTGTAATTCATGTTGTAGTTGTAGTAATATTGTACAAATAATATGTTGTAAATAAGCAGCCAGAGATGTTAAAATAATATTTCAGTGGCGGACATTTATCGATGTAAATTTAGAGAAGCTAAAACAATTTCTTCAGTGTTTGTACGATTTGTGTTTGTTCTTTCTGACCTTTACAAAGAGATTACTAATGAAAAGTACTGTACTGTACAGATACCAGGTAGACTACTAAATAGTGCGTAATGATGCTAAGAGGAGAAGAGTATGTTTCCAAGTGCTGCTGACAGGATATGAAGATGTGAATGAAGTGTGTTTGTTTGGTCCTTCCATGTCATACTGAGCCTGCCAGCTCTCCTGTAAAAAAAAGTCAGTAATGGCTTCACCACAGTGCTAATTTTAGAGTGCAGAAACAGGTAAGTGCTTCCTGCCCTGAGCAGCGCCTGCATGGAGAAGCTGACAACCAGCGTCCTCCAAAGTGGACTTTTGTTTTTGCTCTACACGCAGGGTGTCCTAACTTTTTCCACTGAGGGCCGCACACTGAAACATTAAGTCATGCGGGGCCCATTTTGATATTTTTCATTTTCAAAAGTAATATATAGATTTTTTTTTTTTATACCTAAAGTTTGGTCCTGGGCACCCAGGAGGGTGTCAGTCATCCATCCATCCATTCATTTTCTACCCCTTGTCCCTTATGGGGTCGGTCATAAAATAAAAAAATAAAAAAGTCCTATATTAATAGTTTTTTTTCAACACTTAAATAAATATGTATATATATATATATATATATATATATATATATATATATATATATATATATATATATATATATATATATATATATATATATATATATATATGTATATGTGTGTGTGTATATATATATATGTATATGTGTGTGTATATATATGTTAATGCATATACAGGTAAAAGCCAGTAAATTAGAATATTTTGAAAAACTTGATTTATTTCAGTAATTGCATTCAAAAGGTGTAACTTGTACATTATATTTATTCATTGCACACAGACTGATGCATTCAAATGTTTATTTCATTTAATTTTGATGATTTGAAGTGGCAACAAATGAAAATCCAAAATTCCGTGTGTCACAAAATTAGAATATTACTTAAGGCTAATACAAAAAAGGGATTTTTAGAAATGTTGGCCAACTGAAAAGTATGAAAATGAAAAATATGAGCATGTACAATACTCAATACTTGGTTGGAGCTCCTTTTGCCTCAATTACTGCGTTAATGCGGCGTGGCATGGAGTCGATGAGTTTCTGGCACTGCTCAGGTGTTATGAGAGCCCAGGTTGCTCTGATAGTGGCCTTCAACTCTTCTGCGTTTTTGGGTCTGGCATTCTGCATCTTCCTTTTCACAATAACCCACAGATTTTCTATGGGGCTAAGGTCAGGGGAGTTGGCGGGCCAATTTAGAACAGAAATACCATGGTCCGTAAACCAGGCACGGGTAGATTTTGCGCTGTGTGCAGGTGCCAAGTCCTGTTGGAACTTGAAATCTCCATCTCCATAGAGCAGGTCAGCAGCAGGAAGCATGAAGTGCTCTAAAACTTGCTGGTAGACGGCTGCGTTGACCCTGGATCTCAGGAAACAGAGTGGACCGACACCAGCAGATGACATGGCACCCCAAACCATCACTGATGGTGGAAACTTTACACTAGACTTCAGGCAACGTGGATCCTGTGCCTCTCCTGTCTTCCTCCAGACTTTGGGACCTCGATTTCCAAAGGAAATGCAAAATTTGCATGGTTGGGTGATGGTTTGGGGTGCCATGTCATCTGCTGGTGTCGGTCCACTCTGTTTCCTGAGATCCAGGGTCAACGCAGCCGTCTACCAGCAAGTTTTAGAGCACTTCATGCTTCCTGCTGCTGACCTGCTCTATGGAGATGGAGATTTCAAGTTCCAACAGGACTTGGCGCCTGCACACAGCGCAAAATCTACCCGTGCCTGGTTTACGGACCATGGTATTTCTGTTCTAAATTGGCCCGCCAACTCCCCTGACCTTAGCCCCATAGAAAATCTGTGGGGTATTGTGAAAAGGAAGATGCAGAATGCCAGACCCAAAAACGCAGAAGAGTTGAAGGCCACTATCAGAGCAACCTGGGCTCTCATAACACCTGAGCAGTGCCAGAAACTCATCGACTCCATGCCACGCCGCATTAACGCAGTAATTGAGGCAAAAGGAGCTCCAACCAAGTATTGAGTATTGTACATGCTCATATTTTTCATTTTCATACTTTTCAGTTGGCCAACATTTCTAAAAATCCCTTTTTTGTATTAGCCTTAAGTAATATTCTAATTTTGTGACACACGGAATTTTGGATTTTCATTTGTTGCCACTTCAAATCATCAAAATTAAATGAAATAAACATTTGAATGCATCAGTCTGTGTGCAATGAATAAATATAATGTACAAGTTACACCTTTTGAATGCAATTACTGAAATAAATCAAGTTTTTCAAAATATTCTAATTTACTGGCTTTTACCTGTATATGTGTGTGTGTGTATATATATGTTAATGCATATATATATATATATATATATATATGTGTGTATTTTTATGTTAATGCATATATATGTATATATATGTTAATGCATATATATGTATATATATATGTTAATGCATCCAGCGCCCCCCGCGACCCCAAAAGGGAATAAGCGGTAGAAAATGGATGGATGGATGGGCATATACTGTATATGTATATATATATATGTTAATGCATATATATATATATATATATATATATATATATATATATATATATATATGTTAATGCATATATATGTATATATATATATGTTAATGCATCCAGCGCCCCCCGCGACCCCAAAAGGGAATAAGCGGTAGAAAATGGATGGATGGATGGGCATATACTGTATATATATATATATATATATGTTAATGCATATATATATATATATATATATATATATATATATATATATATATATATATATATATATATATATATATATATATATATATATATGTGTATATATATGTGTATAAATATATGTTAATGCATATATATATATATATATATATATATATATATATATATGTTAATGCATATATATGTATATATATACATACATATGTATATATACACATATATATATATATATATATATATATATGTTAATGCATATATATGTATATATGTATGTATGTATATATATATGTATATGTGTGTATATATATATATATACTGTATATATATATATATATATATATATATATATATGTATATATGCATGCACATGTGTATATGTATTAATGTATATATATAGTAAAAAAAAAAAAGTTTTCCTCTTAAGGCTTAAGTGTCGAGATCAACTTCAGATCCAGCCATCGATTATAAGTTTTTATTTTTATCTTTAATGTTGTTTTTTTGTTTGTTTCATGACCTTGTTGTTATGGCAAACACAAAGAATAAGCACTATTGGAATATTTGATGTGAAGTAATTGGTGCCTTAAATAGATCAATAATTCATAACATTCACAGCAACTTTTTCTTCTTTTATTGCATTTATTTAAGTCTTTTTTTTAAGTCTTTTTAGAATGTGGCACGGGCCGATAAAAAATTAGCTGCGGGCCGCACATGGCCCCCAGGCCACACTTTGGACACCTCTGGTCTGTCTCTTTTAAAACTGCAAAAATAGCCCCGTTATGCAAATCACAAATGTCCACTGCAGAGGACGGCGGTCCTCAGGACTAAATGACATTTGTGGAATGTCTAAAATGTGATATTCCTGTACTGCAAACCACTTTTTGGTGCTTCACTGGAACTACTTCAGTGGTTCAGAGGTTTAATCAAAAACAGTCCGTGGTCATGCGACGTGGGCGGCCATATTTGCTTTTGACTTTCTGTCGTCTCATCCACCCTTTTATGGTGGCCCGTCACCAAGTGACAAACCCCGCTGTTGTTCATTAAAGGCCAACTGCACTTTTTGGGAGATTCATTTTGTCTATTATTCACAATCCTTATAAGAACACACACATTTTTCTTTTTTATGCATTCTAAATCCTAAATAAATGCTAGCAAAAGTCAGCTAACAATGGAGCTAATAGGGTTCGCTCTATAAGCGCTCTTGAAAAACATCCAACAGTGTTTTATATACACTGTGTAAGTATATATGTAATGTAGCATAATATTCATAATAGCATGTCATATTTATGTATTTTGCTCGTTTTAAGTATTAATTACACAGACGCATCACAACGTTCGCATTTTCCTTCAACAACAACAACACTAATAATCATGGCAGACTTGATGAGAGACAACAAAGACTACTTTGGGACAAATGACGATCCAGAACTTTATATTTTTGAGCCTGTATATAAGGAGGATGATCTACAAGTTTTAGAAGCTGTGTGCTAAACAGATGCAGCTTTAGTGAAACACTAAGTATTATGTAGCAGTATTGCTAAGTGCTAAACAAGATGTACAAACTATCAACTAGAGATGTCCGATAATGGCTTTTTTGCCGATATCCGATATTCCGATATTGTCCAACTCTTAATTACCGATTCCGATATCAACCGATACCGATATATACAGTCTTGGAATTAACACATTATTATGCCTAATTTTGTTGTGATGTCCCGCTGGATGCATTAAACAATGTAACAAGGTTTTCCAAAATAAATCAACTCAAGTTATGGAAAAAAATGCCAACATGGCACTGCCATATTTATTATTGACGTCACAAAGTGCACTATTTTTTTTAACATGCCTCAAAACAGCTGCTTGGAATTTGGGACATGCGCTCCCTGAGAGAGCATGAGGAGGTTGAGGTGGGCGGGGTTAGGGGGGCGGGGTTTGTAGGGTGTATATTGTAGCGTCCCGGACGAGTTAGTGCTGCAAGGGGTTCTGGGTATTTGTTCTGTTGTCTTTATGTTGTGTTACGATGCGGATGTTCTCCCGAAATGTGTTTGTCATTCTTGTTTGATGTGGGTTCACAGTGTAATGTTAAAGTTATTTAGACGACCACCCTCAGTGTGACCTGTATGGCTGTTGACCAAGTATGTCTTGCATTCACTTGTGTGTGTGAAAAGCTGAAATAGATATTATGTGACTGGGCCGGCACGCAAAGGAAGTGCCTTTAAGGTTTATTGGCACTATGTACTTATCCCTACGTCCGTGTACACAGGGGCGTTTTTAAAAAGTCGTAAATTTTACTTTTTGAAACCAATACCGATAATTTTGAAACCGATACCGATAAATTACGATATTACATTTTAAAGCATTTATCGGCCGATAATATCCGCAGTCCGATATTATCGGACATCTCTACTATCAACAGAATAAAACAATCACTTACTGTACAATCTTTGCTCTCACTGGGATAAATACTGATGTTTATATATTCCCGTTTAGATGAAGAATTAATCATAATCCTCATGCAGGTAAAAACAAAACAAAAGAGACCAACTTTTCGGTTTATGTCCACAACCTTCTGCTATCCAAGTTTGATGCATGATTTATAGTCTCAGAATTAACTTTCACCAACTCAGAGATCAATATGTCAAGTTAGCTCTCTGGGATCAATGCGCCGCTAAAAGTAGTTCCTTTGTGTTAGCGCTTATATAAACAATATTGCTAACTCTTGGGTGATACTCAGGTCACCACATAGATAATAATAATAATAATAATAATAGATTTTATTTGTAAAAAAAAAAAACACTTTACATTGAGTAAACAACCTCAAAGTGCTACAGTGTATTAAAAAAAATAAAAAGATAATACAAAATTAAATAAAAATAAAGGCAAATAGCTAAAACTAGTATGCATATATCTAAAAAGAATGGGTTTTTTTTTAAAGAAGGGTTTTTAAGCCTTTTTTTAAAAGCATCCACAGTCTGTGGTGCCCTCAGGTGGTCAGGTAGAGCGTCCCACAGACTTGGAGCGGCGGAGCAGAAAGCCCAGTCTCCCATTGTTCATAGCTTTGTCCTCGGAGGTTGGAGGATTTGGGGATGAGTAGTTCTTTGAGGTAGATGGGGGCATTTCCATGGAGGCACTGGTGGGTTAGTAGGGAGACTTTGAATTCAATCCCGAATGGAACAGGAAGCCAGTGAAGGGATTTGAGAGTTGGTGTGATATGGTCATATTTCCGCACTCTCATCAGGATCCTAGCAGCACTATTCTGTACGTATTGCAGCTTCTGGATGTTCTTGCTGGGGATCCCTACAAGAAGTGTGTTGCAGTAGTCTAGCCAGCAACGCTAGACTACTATACTTACTATAGAGTAACGTTTGCGGTCTTTTGGATGTTTTTTTTTATAGAAGGCTTTATGAGCAGAACAGTGTACATTGTTAGCCACCTCGTACTTGCCGTATATTAGGACTTAGAATCAGAAAGAAAAAGAAAAACGTGTGTTCTTGTTTTCCATAAGGAATGCGAATGATAGGCAACATCCCCCAAAAAGTGCAGTTCCCCTTTAAGGGACATTCTCTTCTCTTCGTTTTTGTGCTTTTATTTGGTTTGCGTATCCTCTGCGGTCACATTTTGATTTATCATTGGCGTAATCAGGCAGTAAAACCGGCTCACTGATAACCCCACCCTTGCAGGGCTCAACACAGGCATCCTGCAGCGGGCCGCACACTGCATCTTTATCCGGGCCGGTGTTGGGCCGAGGCGACCTATCGGAGGCGAAAAATAACCGGGGGGCTCCACAGACGGCGCTCTGTGCATTTACAGACTGGCATTGTGTCGCATATAGCGGCACACGCACATACTTTAGCACGGCCAGCTTCCCGTGTCCCGTGCACGGGAGCTGCATGCTGATTGGGCCTGAGTCAGGAACTCCTTGAGGTGCTCCAAACAACCTTGGCATGGCTGCCAGTTGGTAGGACATGGAGAAGTCAGGAAAAAAAACATGCTGCAGGCTAGAAAGACTCATTCGCTTACATCAGGGGTGGGCAATTAATTTTTACCGGGGGCCGCATGAGCAACCCGAGCACTACTGGAGGGCCACACCGACAATATTTCAATTACATTTTGCTCAAATTATTTTTGATATACCGTAAGATAAATAATAATAATAATAATAATAATTTCATTGAACCTAACTTCACTTTATACAAAAGCAGATTGCTTTTGATGGTTTTATTTTTAACACTGTCTTACACAACACTTCCTGATGTATAATACAATGCAAAAATGTCAATTTCTGTCACTTTATCCTGCATCCTCTTTAAAAGTCCAACATTTTTCCCCGTCAGATTTGGACAACCATCTGTTGTCACACCTGCCAGCTTGCCCCATTTCAGTCCTAACATGTCCAAACACGCATTTACCTATGTCATGGGTCGGTAACCTTTACCAGTCAAAGAGCCATTTTGACCAGTTTCACAAATTATAGACAACAATGGGAGCCGCAAATTTTTTTTGATATTTTTAATGATATAACACTGCATACACAATTTTTTTTTTGCTTTGTGCTATGTATAAACCAGGGGTCTCAGACACGCTGCCCACACCTTTATATGGAATTTGGAAGCTGGTGCGGCACGCGGGTTTTAAACGAATGGCGCTTGACAGCGTCATGCGTGCCGTGATGGTACAGCATATAGCACCCACTACAACCAGCGTGCCTGATCAGCCACACGTTGTATGGGGCTTCCGCTTGCTCACGTAGGTGACAGCAATGCATACTTGCTCAACAACCACACAGGTTACACTGACGGTGGCGGTATAAAAAAAAACTTTAACACTCTTACTAATAATGCGCCAGACTGTGAACCCACACCAAACAAGAATGACAAACACATTTCGGGAGAACATCTGCACCGTAACACAACATAAACACAACAGAACAAATACCCAGAATCCCATGCAGCCCTAGCTCTTCCGGGATACATTATACACCCCCGCTACCAAACCCCGCCCACCTCAACCGACGCACAGAGGGGGGGGGGGGGGGGGGGGGGTTGATGTGTGAGGGAGCAGGGTTGGGGTGGGGGCGGGGTTTGGTGGTAGCAGGGGTGTATAATGTAGCCCGGAAGAGTCAGGGCTGCATGGGATTCTGGGTGTTTGTTCTGTTGTGTTTATGTTGTGTTAAGGTGCAGATGTTCTCCCAAAATGTGTTTGTCATTCTTGTTTGGTTTTGGTTCAAAGTGTGGCGCATTATTAGTAAGAGTGTTAAAGTTGTTTTATATGGTCACCGTCAGTGTAACCTGTGTGGTTGTTGACCAAGTATGCCTTGCTGTCACGTACGTGTGCAAGCAGCAGATGTATATTGTAAAACAAGTGTTGGGCTGGCACGCTGTTAATACAGATTGTAGAGGGCGCCAAATGTTGTACCAACATGGCACGCCCTTATATTAGCTGTAAGGGTGAAAATCGGTGAATATTAATCCCGGGAGTTTTCTGCGAGAGGCACTGAAATCCGGAAGTCTCACGGGAAAATTGGGGGGTTCAGCAAGTTAGCTGCCGAGCCGCATCAGAGTGATCAAAGAGCCGCACGCGGCTCCGGAGCCGCGGGTTGCCGACCCCTGACCTATGTGAACAAGTCATTACCTGTGGTTGTCTCTTTAATTGACTGCATGGCTGCCAGCTGCTCCGTGATTTGAAAGTCTGCAGTTATCCCACGTAAGAAGATGAGCAGCTGGGCGGTGTCACGTACATCGCAGCTCTCATCCAAAGCCAGCGAAAAACAGTCAAAGTCGGCCGTCGTGTTCTTCAGCTGAAGCTCCAAGTTTCCAGCGATGTTCTCAACCCACCTCGTTACAGTGCGTCGGGAGAGTGACACGTTCTCAAATGCGCCCCTCTTCTCCGGGCATGTCAGCGCAACAGAATCCAATAAGCACTCCTTAATAAACACTCCGTCAGAAAACGCCTTACTTTTTCTGGCGATTTTGTGAGAAATGACGAAACTTGTCCTGACGGCTGCATCTCTGGGGGTGTGAAATTTGGCAACAAGTCCTTGTCAGGTTTGCAGTTTGACCATCAACTTATCAGCCTCCCTTGCGCGCGCTTCATCAGACAGATTCCGGTATTTTTCCTCGTGCTTCGTCGTATAGTGGCGATTCAAATTATTTTCTTTAAACACAGCAACCTGTGTACCACAAATTAAGCACACGGCTTTACCTTTAATTTCTGTAAAGAAATACTTGGCAGTCCATGTCTTGTTGAAAACACGCCATTCGTCATCAACTTTTCTTTTTTTAGCGTCTCGGGGGTAACCGTGCATCACTTGTCGCTGTGCACCTTCACTCACAGGTTACACACGGACATACGCCGATAAAAAACACTTTTCAAAATAAAAGCAGCACAGTTATATTGCACGCACGACATAGATGTTTTTTTAAATTTATTTTGTAATTTTTGATTGCCGCTGTTCACATTTACTCACAATCATGCACGAGCATACATCCACACGGAAGTAATACAAATAACGCTTTTCAAAACAAAAGCAGCACCGTTGTATTGCACACTCAACATAGATACCTTTTAAAATGTATTTTGTAATTTATGATTGGCCTCACGCGGGCCGGACAGGGACGCACAAAGGCCCGAATGTGGCCCGCGGTCTGGTTTACATCGTAGTCACAACCCCCGTCCAGAAGTGGACTTATCGGTTCTGACTGGAATGGTCGCCCCTGGAATCGGAGTCGTTTGACAGCCAAAGAGTCACACCCCTAACTGGCACTGTACGTCAAAGTCTCCGCAATGTGGAGACGTGTTAGCGATGAGGCAGGAGGCTGAGGGGAAGTGCATCAAAAAGTTGGTCGACATAGCGCCAAGATTAGCTGCTGTGTTGTTAGCATTGTCAAGTCTCGCTCGAAGAATATCTTTATTGACCGTCATAATAATACGACTGAAAACTGCGTCGCGATTTAAGTGTTTTATGCCGGTCGACATCGATAATTGTTGATGTTTTTTTATGAGCAGGAGACAAATAACTTAAATATTAACATTTTTAAAACAGAATACAAGGATTTGCAAATCCTTTTCATAGTATTTTCAATTGAATAGACTGCAAAGACAAGAAATTTAATGTTCACACTGAAAAAAATCTTTTTTTTGTGCAAATAATCATGAACTTACAATTTAATGGCAGCAACACATTGCAAAAAAGTTGTCACAGCGGCATTTCTACCACTGTTACATGGCCTTTCCTTTTAACAACACTCAGTAAACGTTTGGGAACTGAGGAGACACATTTTTTAAGCTTTTCAGGTGGGATTATTTCCCATTCTTGCTTGATGTACAGCTTAAGTTGTTCAACAATCTCCGTTGTGGTATTTTAGGCTTCATAATGCGCCACACATTTTCAATGGGAGACAGGTCTGGACTACAGGCAGGCCAGTCTGGTACCCGCACTCTTTTACTATGAAGCCACGCTGTTGTAACACGTGGCTTGGCATTGTCCTGCTGAAATAAGCAGGGGCGTTCATGATAACGTTTCTTGGATGGCAACATATGTTGCTCCATAACCTGTATGTACCTTTCAGCATTAATGGTTTCTTCACAGATGTGTAAGTTACCCATGCCTTGGGCACTAATACACCCCCTTACCATCACAGATGCTGGCTTTTGAACTTTGCGTCTATAACAATCCGGATGGTTCTTTTCCTCTTTGGTTTGGAGGACACAACGTCCACAGTTTCCAAAAACAATTTGAAATGCGGACTCGTCAGACCACAGAACACTTTTCCACTTTGCATCAGTACATCTTATGTAGATGAGCTCGGGCTCAGCGAAGCTGGCGGCGTTTCTGGGTGTTGTTGATAAATGCCTTTGGCTTTGCATAGTAGAGTTTTAACCTGCACTTACAGATGTAGCGACGAACTGTAGTTACTGACAGTGGTTTTCTGAAGTGTTCCTGAGCCCATGTTGTGATATCCTTTACACATTGATGTCAGTTTTTGATGCAGTACCGCCTAAGGCAGTGGTCCCCAACCTTTTTGTAACTGCGGACCGGTCAACGCTTGAAAATTTGTCCCACTGACCGGGATGGGGGGTGTGAAGGTGTGCTTACGGACTGTATCCCTGCAGACTGTATTTATCTATATTGATATATAATGTAGGAACCAGAAATATTAATAACAGAAAGAAACAACCCTTTTGTGTGAATTAGTGTGAATGAGTGTAAATGGGGGAGGGAGGTTTTTTGGGTTGGTGCACTAATTGTAAGTGTATATTGTGTTTTTTTATGTTGATTTAACTTAAAAAAAAAAATATATATATATATATATATTTCTTCTTCTTCTTATTTTTTTAAATTTCTTGTGCGGCCCGGTACCAATCGATCCACGGACCGGCACCGGGCCGCAGCTCGGTGGTTGGGGACCACTGGCCTAAGGGATTGAAAGTCCGTAAGATCATCGCTTCTGTGCAGTGATTTCTACAGATATTACGGACCGTAGATGGTGAAATCCCTAAATTCCTTGCAATAGCTGGTTGAGAAATGTTGTTAGACTTAGATTTAGACTTAGACTTCCTTTTTATTGTCATTCAAATTTGAACTTTTCAGTACAGATAAGAACAAAATTTCGTTACATTAGCTCATGGTAGTGCAGGATAAAAAAGCAAAAAGGAGCATATATAAATAAATAAATAGGTTACCGTACAGATAAATATATTGCACTTTTTCATATGCATCCACGTTTATGGATGTATGATATATTGTCTTTTTTATTCCAGCGAGTTAATCCATTTTGGGGGGAGTTGAGGGGATAATTATGATGTTCTTAAACTGTTGGACAATTTGCCCACACATTTGTTGACAACGTGGTGACCCTTGCCCCATCCTTGTTTGGGAATGACTGAGCATTTCATGGAATCTACTTTTATACCCAATCATGGCACCCACCTGTTCCCAATTTGCCTGTTCACCTGTGGGATGTTCCAAATAAGTGTTTGATGAGCATTCCTCAACTTTCTCAGTCTTTTTTGCCACTTTTGCCAGCTTTCTTGAAACATGTTGCAGGCATCAAATTCCAAATGAGCTAATATTTGCAAAAAATTAAATATAGGTTGAAAAAGAATTTGCAAATCATTGTATTCTGTTTTTATTTACCATTTACACAACGTGCCAACTTCACTGGTTTTGGGTTTTGTAGATATACATATATATACAGTGTATTAGGGGTGTAACAGTACGTGTATTTGTATTGAACCGTTTTGGTACGGGAGTTCCGGTTCGGTTCGGAGGTGTATCGAACGAGTTTCCACACGGACATATTAAGTATCGTAACGCACGTTGTGTAAACAATGCACACCGAGGCACAACACACGGCATGCTAGCTAGGATAGACTGACTATACGTCCTCTTTTCACCGGACATGGCCTCTTTTGCGGAGCTGTCAGGGCGGAGTTTCTTAAATGCCTCAAATGTCCGGCATTTTGAGTTAGGGTTGCGTGTATTTTCAATGTACGTTCAGGGTTAAGAAGGGGTTGAAAACAAAACAAATTGTGCGCGCAGCAGCATTGGTGAGGGAGGGGCAGAGACAGAGAGAGAGAGAGAGAGTTATGATAAACGCGCATGCGTCGCCAGGCTCTGCTTTTTATCCATAGATTTATCACATTTCATTTTTTATTATCTATAGCAGAGGTTTCAAAAGTGTGCCCCGGAGGTCATTTGCGGCCCACAACTAATGTTTTAAAGGCCCACGGCACATTCTAAAAATACTATTAAAATAAACAAAAACATAACAAAAGTGAAATAAAAAAGCTTAAAGGTTAAATGTAATTTAGAAAAAGTTGCAATGTTGACTAATAAAACAAAGCTGGAAAAGGGTGGAGTGCCATCTCCGGGTTGGGGAGGAGACCCTTCCCCAAGTGGAGGAGTTCAAGTACCTCGGAGTCTTGTTCACGAGTGAGGGAAGAGTGGATCGTGAGATCGACAGGCGGATCGGTGCGGCATCTTCAGTAATGCGGACGCTGTATCGATCCGTTGTGGTGAAGAAGGAGCTGAGCCGGAAGGCAAAGCTCTCAATTTACCGGTCGATCTACGTTCCCATCCTCACCTATGGTCATGAGCTTTGGGTTATGACCGAAAGGACAAGATCACGGGTACAAGCGGCCGAAATGAGTTTCCTCCGCCGGGTGGCGGGGCTCTCCCTTAGAGATAGGGTGAGAAGCTCTGTCATCCAGGGGGAGCTCAAAGTAAAGCCGCTGCTCCTCCACATCGAGAGGAGCCAGATGAGGTGGTTCGGGCATCTGGTCAGGATGCCACCCGATCGCCTCCCTCGGGAGGTGTTTAGGGCACGTCCGACCTGTAGGAGGCCACGGGGAAGACCCAGGACACGTTGGGAAGACTATGTCTCCCGGCTGTCCTGGGAACGCCTCGGGATCCCCCGGGAGGAGCTGGACGAAGTGGCTGGGGAGAGGGAAGTCTGGGCTTCCCTGCTTAGGCTGCTGCCCCCGCGACCCGACCTCGGATAAGCGGAAGAAGATGGATGGATGGATGTTTTTTTTTCTTTCACATAATATTGAATCAAAATTAATGTTATTATGAATTATTGACCTATCCAAAGTTCCCGTTACTTCACATCAAATATTCCACTAAGAAAAATATTTTTGGTGGAAGATTTTGCAAATTTGCTGAAATAATAACCCAAACATTTATATTTTGTTGTTTTCTTACTGTACCGAAAATGAACCGAACCGTGACCTCAGAGATACGTACCGAACCGAAATTTTATATACATACATATATATATATATATATATATATATATATATATATATATATATATATATATATATATATATATATACAATATTTGAACTGTATTTGTCACTGAAAGTGCAGACGAGTCCATTTTTCTGTCCTGACTAAAACACGCCAATGTCATTTGTCTGAAACTCCACACACTTGGCATTTCTCTCTATCTGAACGCCTCAAAAAACAAGTTCAACGGCGAAAAAAAGCTCTTTGGGGGCCGGCGACAGACATAACGGTAACTCAGTCACACAGCGTCGGTCGCACTCTCCCCTTGTCGCCATGTACCGGCTGGACAAATGGCAGGAAACAGCAGCAGGTGAGTCAACGTGTCGGACTGCGACTGAGGTCTGAAAAAATGTGCAGTCTGAGCTTTAGCCGCCACGGAGCGAGCCTCTTTCCTCTCCAGCGCGTTGCTATTTCCTCCTGTTTGGCCCGTCAAAGTGCAGGCTTGGGATTAGGAAGTCGCCGCTTGAACCCGCGTTTCTCCCGGCCGCTGTTTTCAATAGAAAGCCGCGTTTCAGTGGGATCGGTATCAGGACCGGCCAGCACTTCCTGTGCGGATACAATGCAGCAGGAAGTGCACTAATAGCGCCTCCACGCCGTCACTCGCCCCCAACGTCATCAATTCAAATCAGTGTTATGAATTATTGACTTATAAAGGCTGTAATTACGTCACATCAAATATTCCACTTTGAATTTTTTGGGGGGAAATATCGCATATTTGTAAAACAAACAAATGAAAAATATTATAAAAACTTATAATCGATGAATAGATCTGAAGTTGATCTAGAAACCTAAATGTTGAAAGTTAAAAAAATAATGTATGACTTATTTTTAACACTTTTATGAGTGGGACCCTTTTAGATCCACAAGAGTTTTAGTGGGATTTAGAAAAAACGGTCTTTGTTTTAAATAAAAAATTATTAAAATCAATATTTTAATGAATTATTGACTTATTTAAGGCTCCAATTGCTTCATATCAAATATTTTTAGGGAAAATATTGCATAATTTGTGTTTTTACCTTAAAAATAGAGTTTTCTTTGACAAACGATCGTAAAACACAAAAAATATATTTATTTACAGATAAACCTGAAGTCGATCTACATATTTAAGCGTTGAATAATAATAACAAATAATAGCGTTTGACTAAATTTTTACATTTTAATGCCTGAGACTAGGGATGTCCGATAATGGCTTTTTTACCGATATCCGATATTCCGATATTGTCCAACTCTTACTTACCGATGTCAACCGATGACGATATATACAGTCGTGGAATTAACACATTATTATGTCTAATTTGGACAACCAGGTATGGTGAAGATAAGGTCTTTTTTTTTTTTATTATAAAATAAAATAAGATAAATAAATTAAAAACATTTTCTTGAATAAAAAAGAAAGTAAAACAATATAAAAACAGTTACATAGAAACTAGTAATGAATGAAAATGAGTAAAATTAACTGTTAAAGGTTAGTATTATTAGTGGACCAGCAGCACGCACAATCATGTGTGCTTACGGACTGTATCCCTTGCAGACTGTATTGATATATATTGATATATAATGTAGGAACCACAATATTAATAACAGAAGGAAACAACCCTTTTGTGTGAATGAGTGAGGGGAGGGAGGCTTTTTGTGTTGGTGCACTAATTGTAAGTGTATCTTGTGTTGTTTATGTTGATTTAATACAAAAAAAACAAAAACAAAAAAAAACGATACCGATAATTTCCGATACTACATTTTAAAGCATTTATCGCGGACATCTCTACCTGAGACCCTTCCGGGTCCCTGTAAGGAAGCCCTGAAGGTTAAAAACTAAATATAGTTTTGAAATGTAAAAAAAAATCCAAATGGCCCCCACATGCTTTCACTTTTCAGTGTGCGGCTCTCAGTGGAAAATGTTAGGACACCCCTGCCCTAACGTGTCTTAGCAGAGCATTGTTGAAGGAGGCCAAGGGGCCATCAGTAAATACATTGTGGAAGGAGGCCAAGGGGCCGTCAGTAAATACATGTGCAGACTCAGGCATGAAAGCAGTGGAAGGTCCCTGGAGTCTCCAAGCGCATTGAAGGATCTCCCAGTCCTTCTTCCCTCTAAATTGCATTATTGGACGCCAAAAGGCAGCCATTTTTTCTGCGCCATGTCCCTGTGGGCTGAGATGACGCAACGGGCGGGGAGGGCTTTGTCCTTGGGTGTTTCTTTTTTCTCCATCAGAATGCTATTTTTAAAAAAGGCGGACATTTGTGGTTTCTTTATATAACCCTTTGAAGAGCCCGGCCAACCATGTCATGTGCTGCAACAATCCTCCTGTTTTCCTTCTTTACCCCCACCGAATCTTCACTAAGAATATCAACCCCTCCAGACTAGAATATTTCTTTGCAGCGTGCACTCATTTGCCCCACGACTGTTGCCGCAAAACCAAACAACTGACAACACTTTTCTTTTCTTTGGAACAAACGTCTCGTTATCATTCGCGTTAGCATTGGCCAGGCTTTGCTAGATGTGTGAATCTTCGCTAATTAAACGAGGAAGAGGGTGGAAGCTATGGAAGCTCCTAAAGGAAAAATATATGCCGGAGCAAAACGGGAAAAAACATATTTTTTTGGTTTTCTAAATATATATAGCTATAATAGCTAAACATGCTATCATATATTATCTAGTGCCAAAGTGCCCAAAGTGGTGCCAAAGTTGAATACATATTCATAACAACCTCTTTCAAGATGCACAATAATTGGTGGCATGTCCGCAAGGCGACACTGTAAAAAAAGTCTGATTTTGCTGTAAAAACCTGGCTGCTCAGTTGCTAAAAAATTACCGTAAAATCATTGGATTTATAGTAATGCACTGTAAAATCAAGGAACGTAGATGTTACTGTAAAAAAACTGGCTGCTCAGTCGCTATACATTTACCGTAAAATCATCAGATTTACAGTAATGCACTGTAAAATCAAGGAACGTAGATTTTACTGTAAAACCTGGCTGCTTAGTCGCTATGAATTTACCGTAGAATCATCAGATTTACAGTAATGCACTGTAAAATCAAGGAACATAGATTTTATTGTATAAACCTGGCCGCTCAGTTGCCAGAAATTTACCGTAAAATCCTCGGATTTACAGTAACGTACTGTAAAAACAAGGAACGTAGATTTTACTGTAAAAAAACCTGGCGCTCAGTCACCAGAAATTTACCGTAAAATCATCAGATTTACAGTAATGCACTGTAAAAACAAGAAACATAGATTTTACTGTAAAAAACCTGGCTGCTCAGTTGCTAAAAAATTACCGTAAAATCATTGGATTTATAGTAATGCACTGTAAAATCAAGGAACGTAGATGTTACTGTAAAAAAAACTGGCTGCTCAGTCGCTAGAAATTTACCGTAAAATCATCAGATTTACAGTAATGCACTGTAAAATCAAGGAACGTAGATTTTATTGTAAAAACCTGGCCGCTCAGTTGCCAGAAATTTACCCTAAAATCCTCGGATTTACAGTGACGTACTGTAAAAACAAGGAACGTAGATTTTACTGTAAAAAAAACCTGGCGCTCAGTCACCAGAAATTTACCGTAAAATCATCAGATTTACAGTAATGTACTGTAAAAACAAGAAACATAGATTTTACTGTAAAAAAAACTGGCTGCTCAGTTGCTACAAATTTACCGTAAAATCATCAGATTTTTTTTTTAAAGTTGACGGAATGGATATTTTCTTGCTTTGAAGTGGAGATTTCTTGCTGAACTATGACTCTCTTAAGGTAGCCAAATGCCTCGTCATCTAATTAGTGACGCGCATGAATGGATGAATGAGATTCCCACTTGTAATGCACTGTAAAAGCAAGGAACCTAGATTTTACTGTAAAAACCTGGCTGCTCAGTCGCTAGAAATTTACTGTAATATCATCGGATTTACAGCCATGCACTGTAAAAACAAGGAACGGAGATTTTATTGTAAACAACTGTCAGCTCAGTCACCCTAATTTAACATCAAACAACAGTGGTACAGTGTTTTAACTTGGAGTCATTTGGTGTAAAAATGTTACAGTAAAATTCTGGTGACTGAGCTGCATTTCGCAATGTAGCATCCTCCATATGTCGAATCTGTGTGGGTAAAGTTTGAAAGCGATGGGAGGAAATATCTGGGAGGAGATGGTAGC
The DNA here is from genome assembly GCF_033978685.3 of Nerophis lumbriciformis. Taxonomy (NCBI): domain Eukaryota; kingdom Metazoa; phylum Chordata; class Actinopteri; order Syngnathiformes; family Syngnathidae; genus Nerophis; species Nerophis lumbriciformis. Next base: position 9,101,110 of record NC_084564.2, on the reverse strand, counting down.
GGAATAACACCTGGAGATGGCGAAAATCTGCAAAAAATGATTTTGTGTGTGTGTGTGTGTGTGTGTGTGTGTGTGTGTGTGTGTGTGTGTGTGTGTGTGTGTGTGTGTGTGTGTGTGTGTGTGTGTACATACATCTATGTATGTATATATATATATATGTATACATATATCTATATATGTATACATATGTGTATATATGTATACAGATGTGTATATATGTATACACGTGTATATATGTATACATGTGTATATATACATAATGACATACAGTATATGTATGTATATATGCATGTATACATACATATATGTACAGTCGCGATCAAAAGTTTACATACACTTGTAAAGAACATAATGTCATGGCTGTCTTGAGTTTCCAATAATTTCTAAAACTCTATAATTTATATATATACATAAATATGTGTGTGTGTGTGTATATGTATATATATATATATATATATATATAGGTAGGTAGGTAGGTAGGTAGGTAGGTAGGTAGGTATGTATGTATGTATGTGTGTATTAGAGATGCGCGGTTTGCGGGCACAACCGCGGAGTCCGCGGATTATCCGCGGATCGGGCGGATGAAATTTTAAAAAATAAGATTTTATCCGCGTGCGGGTCGGGTCGGCCGGATCAATTAGATTTTTTTTTTTTTTTTTTTTTTTTTTTTTTTTTTTTTGCGGGTGGCAGTTAAACCAATTCGGAAATATATACACATAGTTAAATGTTGTTACCCACATACGAAAAACGAGCAGGCACCTGCTGCATATGCCACAACAGAAGAAAAAAAAAGAAAAGAGATGGACACTTTTACGGAGCGGAGAAGGGACGCCTCGCCGGTGTCCGGGACCGAGGCCCCTTCCCCCGAGAGGGCCCCACCGGGAGCCGTAGCTGAGGCGATCCGCGAGAAGGGCCCGACGCATGTCCAGGGTCACTACCGCGCCCACCGCACCGACACCCCGCCTCGTCCGCCTTCGCCGCGGCCGGCGTCACGCGCAGCAGGTAAGCAGCATACCTGCCCGCCACCCCCCGAAATTCACATTTCTATCACAATTATCATACTGTAAACATGGTAAGCTAACTTCATTAACATTAATAGTCCTGTCAATA
>NC_084564.2:9072500-9095000 GCF_033978685.3 Nerophis lumbriciformis | reverse complement strand
TCTCTGAACCCTTTGATGATATTACAGACCGTAGATGGTGAAATCCCTAAATTCCTTGCAATAGCTGGTTGAGAAAGGTTTTTCTTAAACTGTTCAACAATTTGCTCACGCATTTGTTGACAAAGTGGTGACCCTCGCCCCATCCTTGTTTGTGAATGACTGAGCATTTCATGGAATCTACTTTTATACCCAATCATGGCACCCACCTGTTCCCAATTTGCCTGTTCACCTGTGGGATGTTCCAAATAAGTGTTTGATGAGCATTCCTCAACTTTATCAGTATTTATTGCCACCTTTTGCAACTTCTTTGTCACGTGTTGCTGGCATCAAATTCTTAAGTTAATGATTATTTGCACAAAAAAAAGAAATTTTTGATCAGTTTGAACATCAAATATGTTGTCTTTGTACCATATTCAACTGAATATGGGTTGAAAAGGATTTGCAAATCATTGTATTCCGTTTATATTTACATCTAACACAATTTCCCAACTCATATGGAAACGGGGTTTGTATGTTCACTATTCTATTTAAGAACAAACTTGCAATAAGAAACATGTTTAATGTACCCTAAGATTTTTTTGTTAAAATAAAGCCAATAATGCCATTTTTTGTGGCGCCCTTTATTTAGAAAAGTAACCAAAAGTATCAAAATAATTTTGGTACTGGTAGCAAAATATTGGTATCCGGACAACACTGATCTGTACTGTAAAGTTAAAATTGCAATGACAATAAAGGAAAGTCTAAGTCTAAAGTGTGGTCATGACATACTGCCAACCCTCCCGAATTTTCCGGGAGACTCCCGAAATTCAGCGCCTCTCCCGAAAACCTCCCGGCACAAATATTCTCCCGAAAATCTCCCGATTTTCAGCCGGAGCTGGAGGCCACGCCCCCTCCAGCTCCATGCGGACCTGAGTGAGGACAGCCTTTTTTCACTACGGGAGTACAACAGGGTGACAAGAACTAAATCATCCAGACTAGAGATACATTGTATTATTATGTTTATTTTACCTAAAAATAAATAGATATTTATTAATTAAAAAATAAAAATAAAAAATACATTTTTACTATATTTTGCTAAAAACATCAAAATGAATTGTATTTTTATTTGTATTTTTTCTGACTCCTTATTACATCCAGCCATAGAATTTTACATCAAAGTAAACATATTTGAAATAATGAATTTTAAATTATCACAATAATTCATTTAAAATGACCATATTTAATTATTAAAATAATTGCTTGTTTATCGACAACTTTAGCATTTTATTCACTACATTTTGAAGCTCTCAGAAGCCAAGTTATGTTATATTCCTTAATATTTATTTATGCAAGTTTGAAGTATCAATTATCCAAACACAGTTTTGTTTGCATATTTTCAGGATGTAGATATGTAGATATATATATATATATATATATATATATATATATATATATATATATATATATATATATATATATATATATATATATATATATATGAAATACTTGACTTGGTGAATTCTAGCTATCAATATACTCCTCCCCTCTTAACCACGCCCCCACCTCCCGAAATCGGAGGTCTCAAGGTTGGCAAGTATGGGTCATGAGCTTCTGGTTGCCGTGCTAATTTTCCACTGCGAGCAAAGAATGACGGCAAAGTCCTGTAGCAGTCCTTATGTCATCGCCTTGACAGGAAGGAGAAGCCCGCACCTTCCGTGACGCCGGAGGGGGGGGGGGGCAGGTCAACAAAAACAACAACACAAAGTCAAAAGGCCTGCAAGTTCCCGCCTGGGACTTATCTTTGGCCGCGATGCACACAGAATCTAAACATTCCAGCTAATCACCGTGTGCAAAGTTCAATTGTAATCACCGCCGACGTGTTACTATCTCTTAGGAAACAGTAGAGACAGGATTCCCAGCCAGCCAGTCATCACAATCAACATTCCTCAGCGTGGTTACAAAACTCAAGGTCTCGCAGGCCACGGCCAGCACAGACCGTGAGAGGACGGCGGCGCGCGACGTCCGCTGAGTAAACGCCGCAACGTTACCGAGGACCAACTGCGCCGCCAGGAGCGCTGCGCTCTCCGAGTAAACGGCCCGGCGAAACACGAGGAAGTGGCCACATGAAAGAGGACCGTGACAGGAAACGGGAGTCCACTTCCTGCCTCGCAGGAAGCGCCGTGGTCGCGAGGCAGGGGGGGGGAGCAAAGGAATGCGAGGCTGCGAGAGCCAAAGTGAGCGCCGCCAATTTAGCTTTTAGCCTTCCTCCTCATCCATCACCCCCTCCGTCCCCGTCGCAAGCGTTAACCCCTCCGTGGCACGCTATTTTGCAACAAACGCGCAATAACGGCGTCATGTGACTCCGGCCGCAGGCTGCAGCTGGTGTGAGTGTGCACGGTTTAGGCGGGAGAAAGAGCGCCAGTGTGTGGGGGGGGGGAGTGGGCAAGAATATGAGCAAAGAACACACTGTCCTGGTGCCGCTGAAAGGGCTGCAGTGTTCCTCATGTTCCTGTCTTTCCGGGACGTTCTACTCCAGTGGTGTCCAAACTACGGCCCGCGGGGCCGAGTGCGGCAATTTGGCCGGACGAGCAGCCAGAAATCTGATATCTGCCATTTCGTTGCCATCTGGTGGCCAACGAAAGTAACTCAAGTGAGTGACTACTGATTTGGTTAATATGCACAGCATTTACCTATATGGCCCAATACAAACAACCTTCCCTAGTCATGCTGCAGGAAAAAAAAAATCAAAAAGCGCAGAAAATCAACTCACATGGTCACACAAAACACAACCTGCTCATTGAGCTTTGTGGATATTATAACAAAAATCTAAATTACACCAATTGAAATCCATTACAAGACATGATGGGGAAAAAAGTTAAAACACTCTCTCCACACTTATCCATGTTTGGCGCATTTTAGCTGCTTGATATTTCTGATTGATTACAAAACTTTAAGGAGTTCATCACGAAAGTAAACAAAGAAGGAATCACATTTTCACATACTCTTAATAGCCAATTATATTAATTATATATCCATTATATTGTTATAATAATGTGTATTATTATATTATGTACACATATATATATACATATATATGTGTATATATGTATATATATATATATATATGTGTATATATGTATATATATATATATATATATATATATATGTATATGTGTGTATATATATATATATATATATATATATATATGTATATGTGTGTATATATATATATATATATATATATATATATGTATATGTGTGTATATATATATATATATATATATGTATATATATATATATGTATGTGCATGTATGTATATATATATATATGTATGTATGTATGTGCATGTATGTATATATATATATGTCTGTATGTATATGTGTATGTATATATATGAATGTATGTATGTATGTGTGTGTATATATGTATTTATGTATGTATGTATGTGTACGTACGTATGTACGTACATATTTACTTTGCATGCAGCTAGCTTTTGGCCCCCAGCTAACTTTTTTTAAGCCCTATGCGGCCACCCAGTCAAAAACTTTGGACACTGCTATTCTACACTGTCACAAATACTAGTCCATTTATGACTCCTCGGGATAATCAACACTTAGAGCCTGATCTCCTAAGACTGTATGTGCTATTAATACAAAGGGTAAAAGTGGTGCAGACCGCCATGTTTAAATTAGGTTTTGGCATGTATACGGGCTGTTAGCATAGCGTCTTATTCTCTGGTAATCTTTCCACTACGTCTTATTCTCTGGTAATCTTTCCACTATGTCTTATTCTCTGGTAATCTTTTCACTATGTCTTATTATTTGGTAATCTGTTCACTATGTCTTATTCTCTGGTAATCTTTTCACTATGTCTTATTATTTGGTAATCTGTTCACTATGTCTTATTCTCTGGTAATCTTTCCACTATGTCTTATTCTCTGGTAATCTTTCCACTATGTCTTATTCTCTGGTAATCTTTCCGCTATGTCTTATTCTCTGGTAATCTTTCCGCTATGTTTTATTCTCTGGTAATCGTTCCGCTATGTCTTATTCTCTGGTAATCTTTCCACTACGTCCTATTCTCTGGTAATCTTTTCACTACGTCCTATTCTCTGGTAATCTTTTCACTACGTCTTATTCTCTGGTAATTTTTTCACTACGTCCTATTCTCTGGTCATCTTTTCACTACGTCTTATTCTCTGGTAATCTTTCCACTATGTCTTATTCTCTGGTAATCTTTCCACTATGTCTTATTCTCTGGTAATCTTTCCGCTATGTTTTATTCTCTGGTAATCTTTCCGTTATGCCTTATTCTCTGGTAATCTTTCCACTACTTCCTATTCTCTGGTAATCTTTCCACTACGTCCTATTCTCTGGTAATCTTTCCACTACGTCCTATTCTCTGGTAATCTTTTCACTACGTCTTGTTCTCTGGTAATCTTTTCACTACGTCTTATTCTCTGGTAATCTTTCCGCTACGTCTTATTATTTGGTAATCTGTCCACTACGTCTTATTCTCTGGTAATCTTTCCACTATGTCTTATTCTCTGGTAATCTTTCCACTATGTCTTATTCTCTGGTAATCTTTCCACTATGTCTTATTCTTTGGTAATCTTTCCACTGTCTTATTCTCTGGTAATCTTTTCACTATGTCTTATTCTCTGGTAATCTTTTCACTACGTCTTATTCTCTGGTAATCTTTTCACTACGTCTTATTCTCTGGTAATCTTTCCACTATGTCTTATTCTCTGGTAATCTTTCCGCTATGTTTTATTCTCTGGTAATCGTTCCGCTATGTCTTATTCTCTGGTAATCTTTCCACTATGTCTTATTCTCTGGTAATCTTTCCACTATGTCCTATTCTCTGGTAATCTTTTCACTACGTCTTATTCTCTGGTAATCTTTTCACTACGTCCTATTCTCTGGTAATCTTTTCACTACGTCCTATTCTCTTGTCATCTTTTCACTACGTCTTATTCTCTGGTAATCTTTCCACTATGTCTTATTCTCTGGTAATCTTTCCACTATGTCTTATTCTCTGGTAATCTTTCCGCTATGTTTTATTCTCTGGTAATCTTTCCGCTATGCCTTATTCTCTGGTAATCTTTGCACTACGTCTTATTCTCTGGTAATCTTTCCACTAAATCCTATTCTCTGGTAATCTTTTCACTACGTCTTATTCTCTGGTAATCTTTTCACTATGTCTTATTCTATGGTAATCTTTCCACTACGTCCTATTCTCTGGTAATCTTTTCACTACGTCCTATTCTCTGGTAATCGTTTCACTACGTCGTATTCTCTGGTAATCTTTCCGCTACGTCTTATTATTTGGAAATCTGTCCACTACGTTTTATTCTGTGGTAATCTTTTCACTACGTCTTATTCTCTGGTAATCTTTCCACTATGTCTTATTCTCTGGTAATATTTCCACTATGTCTTATTCTCTGGTAGTCTTTCCGCTACGTCTTATTCTCTGGTAATCTTTCCACTACGTCTTTTTCTCTGGTAATCTAGAATCCGCTATGTTTTTTATTGAAGTATCAGTGTTTTTGACAGGCCCACCAGTTAGCATCACTTCATCATGCGTATGAAGAGTTTTCCGATAAAGCGGCAGCTATTTTTGACTAAGCAAGGTTACAATGTGCCACCTCAAAGTCAAGCGTAAACAAAAAAAAAATATGGCTGACGAGCGTGATAAACCTGCGATTGTTTTGTTTTGTGAAGAGACAGAAGTCCCGAAAACAAATCTAATCTTTAGTTTTGTGCAGCCTTGATCACTTTTCACTCAATTTGTTGTGAACGTCAATATCTACTGTAACTCATAATAAACTGATAAATGGACTTTATGTGGTGTTTTATGTCAGTCTACTGAAGGCTATTCTTAAAACATAGAGGATCTGTGGCTAACGTAAACATGCTTTTGTTTGGTTTATTATGTACCTGCTGCCACTGCACATTTAAATAACTCCACTGTGATGTTTTGGTGAATTTACTGAGGAATTTGTGAAACTGAAACAATACAAAAGGAATGCCAATGTAAGTTGATAATACTAACACTCTCGTAAATGTGTTAGCATATAAGCTAATGTTAATGACGCTAGCTTGGTGACATTACAATAGCATGTACAAATATGCATGATAACACCCCTACAGACATCACACATGGGGCGCTTTAGCAAGTAAAAATTGTTTGTTATATTGTAAAGCTTACAAACATTGCTTGGAGTGATGAATGAAGAATCCTTTAGAACAGAAACACTGTGGACGGTTTTACTTCCAGTTCAAGGCAATAACACCGGAAGTACATTTTCAACCCGCAACAACTGCAATGAGCGAACTCGTTCAAAAGATGGTGCCATAGTACAAACAATAACACACCAATTCAGTGTTTCTGCTTGGGTTCAATGAAAACTATTTATGGCTGTTAGCGAAGAAAAATCCATAAATTAGCCGCACCGTTTTATAAGCCACAGACAAACACAAAAGTAGCAGTATATATATATATATATATATATATATGTGTATATATATATATATATATATATATATATATGTGTATATATATATATATATATATATATATACATATATATACATGTGTGTGTATATATATATATATATATATATATATATATATATATATATATATATATATATATATATATATATATATAGGGACAGGGACGGCGTGGCGGAGTGGAAGAATGGCCGTGCGCGACCCGAGGGTCCCTGGCTCAATCCCCACCTAGTACCAACCTCGTCATGTCCATTGTGTCCTGAGCAAGACACTCCTGATGGGTGCTGGTTAGCGCCTTGCATGGCAGCTCCCTCCATCAGTGTGTGAATGGGTAAATGTGGAAGTAGTGTCAAAGCGCTTTGAGTACCTTGAAGGTAGAAAAGCGCTATACAAGTACAACCCATTTATCATTTATTATCATTTATATATATATATATATATATATATACACACATGTGTGTGTGTATATATATATATATATATATATATATATATATATGTGTATGTATATATATATATATATATATATATATATATGTATATATATATGTATGTATATATATGTATATATATATATATATATATATATATGTATATGTATATATATATATATATATATATATATATATATATATATATATATATATATATATATATATATATATATGTATATATGTATGTATACATATGATTCAATTCAGAATCGATTCTGGATTCAAACCAATTCTCTCAATGTATTATTTTGTATGATAATTCAAATTAAACTTTTTTTTTATAACGGGTTACAGGTTAGAAAAGCTCCTTCTGGTTGCATGGAGATGGCCTTAAAACATATTTTCAAACATTGATCAAGGTCAAGGTAGATTTATTTATATAGCACATTTCTAAACCAGACTACTGCCCCAAAGTGCTGTACAGATTAAAACAGAAATGTTAAATATTAAAATTAATAATAATATTAATCCAAATCACAATAAGCACAGAACATTCTATTTATAAAACAGTTAAAATGCATACAAATAATGCAAAAAAAACAAAAGTTAAAAGATTAAAAATAATAAAAATTACAATAAATACAAAACATTATATTAATGAAACACAATTAAAATGCAAAAAAATAGTGCAAAAAAAAGGTAAAAGATTAAAAATAATTAAAATCATAATAAAAAACAAAACATTCTATATATATAAAACACAGTTGAAATGCATAAATATAGTGCTGAAAACCAAAAGGTAGAAGATTACAAATAATAAAAATAAATACAAAACACCGTTAAAATGCATAATAGTGCAAAAAAGACAAAAGGTAATAGATTAAAAATAATAAAAATCACAATAAATACAAAACATCTATACATAAAACACTTAAAATGCATAAAAATAGTGCAAAAAAAAAAAAACAATTTAAATGATTTTGACAATTAAAATCACAATAAATACAAAACATTCTATATATATATATAACACAGTTAAAATGCATAACAATAGTGCTAAAACACAAAAGGTAAAAGATTGAAAATAATAAAAATCATAATAACTACAAAACATTCTATACATAAAACAGTTAAAATTCATAAAAGTAGTACAGAAAAAACATAAGGTAAAAGATTAAAAATAATAAACATCACAATAAAAACAAAACATTCTATATATAAAACACAGTTAAAAATGAATAAAAAGAAAAAGATCAAATGTCCATACATATTCCAGCTCAGCTTGCAAATAAGTAAGATTTTAAAGAAGATTTAAAAATATTGATAGATGTTGATGCTTTTATAAAAAAAATTTAAAATCTTAGTTAGGTTTTTGACTCTTTGAAAATGGGATTAACATATCTAGAACATGTCTACAGAACCCCTCTGTATAGTTTGGTTTTAGTTTTTTAAATCGAGTTTTATAAACCGACTATGAATCGGGTTGAATAAGACTTGCGATTCGGATGTGAATGGATTTTTTGTGTGCCCCCCGAGCAGTGTCGCTGCTTGCCCATCGCTGCTATATTTCTGTATCCCCAGTTTTCTGCGTGCAGAAAAAAAGGCCCAATTTGCACCAAGCAATGATCAAAAAGGATGTGTGGTGTCAAAAGGGTGACTGGGACTAGTCAGGTGCACAAAAACACGCCTGGCTTCACACAAATGCGTGTCGTTAGAAGGAAAGTGGTGGCGCGAGCGCTAATGAGAAGGCGGTGATTGGAGAGTGCAGCGTGATGGATGAGAGGAGTGAAAGCAGAGCCAGTTTATGTGCTCTTTGTCTGCTTCTTGCTAAGGCTCAGGACTCTGGTACTGAATCTGCTACTTTTTTTCTTTTTGGCACCGACCGATTCACGATAAATACAACGGTGCCATGTTACGGTACCTGGGTTGCATGTGACGTCACGTCCAGTTGCAGACCCAGCTGGCTTTAAACCAGGGTTGTACGCTAATGAATTGAAAACGGTACTATACTGCCTTTGAAAAACACCGGTACTTTTTGTGTGAAGACAAATGGCAAGTAAAGGCAATTCTACTGGTTCATAAAGGGTGCGAGAAGCGCAATATGGAAGTACTGTATTTGGGCTTCAAAGTGATCAATAAAGATGGTGTTTCAAACACAGAAGTGCCTAAACCTGCCTCGCCAAAGTGGCATGATTAAATTATTACCACCTTTACGTCCAACTTAGCAGAACAATTAAATAACAAGCTGTCAGATGGACAGGTAATATACAAACCCCGTTTCCATATGAGTTGGGAAATTGTGTTAGATGTAAATATAAACGGAATACAATGATTTGCAAATCCTTTTCAACCCATATTCAATTGAATGCACTACAAAGACAAGATATTTGATGTTCAAACTCATAAACTTTTTTTTTTTTTTGCAAATAATAATTAACTTAGAATTTCATGGCTGCAACACGTGCCAAAGTAGTTGGGAAAGGGCGTGTTCACCACTGTGTTACATGGCCTTTCCTTTTAACAACACTCAGTTAACGTTTGGGAACTGAGGAGACACATTTTTGAAGCTTCTCAGGTGGAATTCTTTCCCATTCTTGCTTGATGTACAGCTTAAGTTGTTCAACAGTCAGTCCGGGGGTCTCCGTTGTGGTATTTTAGGCTTCATAATGCGCCACACATTTCAATGGGAGACAGGTCTGGACTACAGGCAGGCCAGTCTAGTACCCGCACTCTTTTACTATGAAGCCACGTTGATGTAACACGTGGCTTGGCATTGTCTTGCTGAAATAAGCAGGGGCGTCCATGGTAACGTTGCTTGGATGGCAACATATGTTGCTCCAAAACCTGTATGTACCTTTCAGCATTAATGGCGCCTTCACAGATGTGTAAGTTACCCTTGTCTTGGGCACTAATACACCCCCATACCATCACAGATGCTGGCTTTTCAACTTTGCGCCTAGAACAATCCGGATGGTTCTTTTCCTCTTTGGTCCGGAGGACACGACGTCCACCGTTTCCAAAAACAATTTGAAATGTGGACTCGTCAGACCACAGAGCACTTTTCCACTTTGTATCAGTCCATCTTAGATAAGCTCAGGCCCAGCGAAGCCGACGGCGTTTCTGGGTGTTGTTGATAAACGGTTTTCGCCTTGCATAGGAGAGTTTTAACTTGCACTTACAGATGTAGCGACCGACTGTAGTTACTGACAGTGGTTTTCTGAAGTGTTCCTGAGCCCATGTGGTGATATCCTTTACACACTGATGTCGCTTGTTGATGCAGTACAGCCTGAGGGATCGAAGGTCACGGGCTTAGCTGCTTACGTGCAGTGATTTCTCCAAAATCTCTGAACCCTTTGATGATATTACGGACCGTAGATGGTGAAATCCCTAAATTCCTTGCAATAGCCGGTTGAGAAAGGTTTTTCTTAAACTGTTCAACAATTTGCTCACACATTTGTTGACAAAGTGGTGACCCTCACCCCATCCTTGTTTGTGAATGACTGAGCATTTCATGGAATCTACTTTTATACCCAATCATGGCACCCACCTGTTCCCAATTTGCCTGTTCACCTGTGGGATGTTCCAAATAAGTGTTTGATGAGCATTCCTCAACTTTATCAGTATTTATTGCCACCTTTCCCAACTTCTTTGTCACGTGTTGCTGGCATCAAATTCTAAAGTTAATGATTATTTGCAAAAAAAAATTTTTTTATGAGTTTGAACATCAAATATGTTGTCTTTGTAGCATATTCAACTGAATATGGGTTGAAAATGATTTTCAAATCATTGTATTTCGTTTATATTTACATCTAACACAATTTCCCAACTCATATGGAAACGGGGTTTGTAGTTACATAACATGTAGATGCGTATCATGTAGATGCGTATCATGTAGATACGTAACATGTAGATACATAACATGTAGATACATAACATGTATCAACCCCGCCCACCTCAACCTCCTCATGCTCTCTCAGGGAGAGCATGTCCCAAATTCCAAGCAGCTGTTTTGAGGCATGTTAAAACAAATAATGCACTTTGTGACTTCAATAATAAATATGGCAGTGCCATGTTGGCATTTTTTTCCATAACTTGAGTTGATTTATTTTGGAAAACCTTGTTACCTTGTTTAATGCATCCAGCGGGGGATCGCAACAAAATTAGGCATAATGTGTTCATTCCATGACTGTATATATCGGTATCGGTTGATATCGGAATCGGTAATTAAAAGTTGGACAATATCGGAATATCGGATATCGGCAAAAAAGCCATTATCGGACATCTTTAGTTGATAGTTTGTACATCTTGTTTAGCATTTAGCAATACTGCTACATAATACTTAGTGTTTCACTAAAGCTGCATCTGTTTAGCACACAGCTTCTAAAACTTATATACAGGCTCAAAAATATAAGGTTCTGGATCGTCATTTGTCCCAAAGTAGTCTTTGTTGTCTCTCATCAAGTCTGCCATGATTAGTAGTGTTGTTGTTGTTGAAGGAAAATGCGAACGTTGTGATGCGTCTGTGTAATTAATACTTAAAACGAGCAAAATACATAAATATGACATGCTATTATGAATGTTACTACATTACATATATACTTACACAGTGTGTATAAAACACTGTTGGATGTTTTTCAAGAGCGCTTATAGAGCGAACCCTGTTAGCTCCATTGTTAGCTGACTTTTGCTAGCATTTATTTATGATTTAGAATGCATAAAAAAGAATGTGTTAATTCCATGACTGTATATATCGGTATCGGTTGATATCGGAATTGGTAATTAAGAGTTGGATAATATCGGATATCGGCAAAAAAGCCATTATCGGACATCTCTACACAGGGGCGCCGAAAAGGGGGGGGGGGTAAAGGAGACGGATTCTAGGGGCCCATGATGGAGGGGGTCCAGAGAGGCCCCTAATGATGATGAAATTATAATACAGAAAAAATAATGACACTGTGTTGGGGGCCCTGTAAAGATTCTTTTCATGGGGCCCAAAATCCCTAGCGGCGCCCCTGTCTCTACACATGATGGTACCGTTGAGTTCTGATATCCATACCCAGGTGCCAGGAATCGGCACCGTACCGGTTCCTGTCACTACTCATGGCACAAACAAGGGTTGCTGCAAAGTAGGACATCAGCAGACCTTTGCCCGACATCGCCGTTCATTTGTTTGCGCTGCTTTAGTCGCGCCTCGCTTGCTCCCGCCACGAAAATAGTCGTCGCCGGGCAACGTCAGCGCGCACTTTGAAGTCGGGAAGAAGAGCACGGCATTTTGTGTGTCTCCCTTTAGGTCCGCACGCTCGAAGACCAGACGTGTGTTTTGTGGAAGCGAGTGACATTTGAGGAAACAAAAAAAAAAAAAAACCTCTCCCTTTTCGCTCTCTCCCAGGGTTTTGAAAAGAGGAGCAGCTGTAAAGTGGATTTGCACTCAAATGCAAATGTTTTTCCCAAAGGGCGCGTGTGTCTGACTCGCCCTGTTGTCCTCCACAGAACTCCATCAGGCACAACCTGTCGCTGCACAGCCGCTTCATCCGCGTGCAGAACGAGGGCACGGGGAAGAGCTCCTGGTGGATGCTGAACCCCGAGGGCGGCAAGAGCGGGAAGTCCCCCCGGCGCAGGGCCGCCTCCATGGACAACAACAGCAAGTTCACCAAGAGCAGAGGACGGGCCGCCAAGAAAAAGGTAGCTCGGGAACAAAAACCTGACTAAAAATGGAAAACTACACTGTTTTTTCCCCCCATCACCCATATGTGAGCAAAGAACACACATCTTTCCCTTGTCTGTGCATTCTAAATAGTAGAAAACTGCTAGCAAGAGACAGCTAGCAATGCAGATAAATGTTCTTCAAAAAAACATTCAAATCCTGCTAACAACGCTTTTGTGCACTGGTATATAAGCCACACCCACTAAATTTTAATAGAAAAAACTTTTTTTCCCCCCATATATTTGCCGCACCGGACTATACGCCGCAGATATCAATCAATGTTTATTCATATAGCCCTAAATCACAAGTGTCTCAAAGGGCTGCATAAGCCACAACGACATCCTCGGTATAGAGCCCACATAAGGGCAAGGAAAAACTCACCCCAGTGGGACGTCGATGTAAATGACTATGAGAAACCTTGGAGAGGACCGCATATGTGGGTAACCCCCCCCCTAGGGGAGACCGAAAGCAATGGATGTCGAGTGGTTCTGACATAGTATTGTGAAAGTCCAGTCCATAGTGGATCTAACATAATGATAAATGATAAATAATAAATGGGTTGTACTTGTATAGCGCTTTTCTACCTTCAAGGTACTCAAAGCGCTTTGACACTACTTCCACATTTACCCATTCACACACACATTCACACACTGATGGAGGGAGCTGCCATGCAAGGCGCTAACCAGCACCCATCAGGAGCAAGGGTGAAGTGTCTTGCTCAGGACACAACGGACATGACAAGGTTGGTACTAGGTGGGGATTGAACCAGGGACCCTCGGGTCGCGCACGGCCATTCTTCCACTGCGCCACGCCGCTAATAGTGAGAGTCCAGTCCATAGTGGATCTAACATAATAGTGAGAGTCCAGTCCATAGTGGATCTAACATAATAGTGAGAGTCCAGTCCATAGTGGATTTAACATAATAGTGAAAGTCCAGTCCATAGTGGATCTAACATAATAGTGTGAGTCCAGTCCATAGTGGATTTAACATAATAGTGAAAGTCCAGTCCATAGTGGATCTAACATAATAGTGAGAGTCCAGTCCATAGTGGATCTAACATAATAGTGAGAGTCCAGTCCACAGTTGATCTAACATAATAGTGAGAGTCCAGTCCATAGTGGATCTAACATAATAGTGAGAGTCCAGTCCATAGTGGATCTAATATAATAGTGAGAGTCCAGTCCATAGTGGATCTAACATAATAGTGAGAGTCCAGTCCATAGTGGATTTAACATAATAGTGAGAGTCCAGTCCATAGTGGATCTAACATAATAGTGAGAGTCCAGTCCATAGTGGATTTGACATAATAGTGAGAGTCCAGTCCATAGTGGATTTAACATAATAGTGAGAGTCCAGTCCATAGTGGATCTAGCATAATAGTGAGAGTCCAGTCCATAGTGGATCTAACATAATAGTGAGAGTCCAGTCTATAGTGGATTTAACATAATAGTGAGAGTCCAGTCCATAGTGGATCTAACATAATAGTGTGAGAGTCCAGTCCATAGTGGATCTAACATAATAGTGAGAGTCCAGTCCATAGTGGATCTAACATAATAGTGAGAGTCCAGTCCATAGTGGATCTAACATAATAGTGAGAGTCCAGTCCATAGTGGATCTAACATAATAGTGAGAGTCCAGTCCATAGTGGATCTAACATAATAGTGTGAGAGTCCAGTCCATAGTGGATCTAACATAATAGTGAAAGTCCAGTCCATAGTGGATCTAACATAATAGTGAGAGTTCAGTCCATAGTGGATCCAACATAATAGTGAGAGTCCAGTCCATGGTGGATCTAACATAATAGTGAGAGTCCAGTCCATAGTGGATTTAACATAATAGTGAGAGTCCAGTCCATAGTGGATCTAACATAATAGTGAGAGTCCAGTCCATAGTGGATCTAACATAATAATGAGAGTCCAGTCCATAGTGGATCTAACATAATAGTGAGAGTCCAGTCCATAGTGGATCTAACATAATAGTGAGAGTCCAGTCCACAGTTGATCTAACATAATAGTGAGAGTCCAGTCCATAGTGGGTCTAACATAATAGTGAAAGTCCAGTTCATAGTGGATCTAACATAATAGTGAGAGTCCAGTCCATAGTGGATCTAACATATAAGTGAGAGTCCAGTCCATAGTTGATCTAACATAATAGTGAGAGTCCAGTCCATAGTGGATCTAACATAATAGTGAGAGTCCAGTCCATAGTGGATCTAACATAATAGTGAGAGTCCAGTCCATAGTGGATTTAACATAATAGTGAGAGTCCAGTCCATAGTGGATCTAACATAATAGTGAGAGTCCAGTCCATAGTGGATCTAACATGATAGTGAGAGTCCAGTCCATAGTGGATCTAACATAATAGTGAGAGTCCAGTCCATAGTGGATCTAACATGATAGTGAGAGTCCAGTCCATAGTGGATCTAACATGATAGTGAGAGTCCAGTCCATAGTGGATCTAACATGATAGTGAGAGTCCAGTCCATAGTGGATCTAACATAATAGTGAGAGTCCAGTCCATAGTGGATCTAACATAATAGTGAGAGTCCAGTCCATAGTGGATCTAACATAATAGTGAGAGTCCAGTCCATAGTGGATCTAACATAATAGTGAGAGTCCAGTCCATAGTGGATCTAACATAATAGTGAGAGTCCAGTCCATAGTGGATCTAACATAATAGTGAGAGTCCAGTCCATAGTGGATCTAACATAATAGTGAGAGTCCAGTCCATAGTGGATCTAACAGAATAGTGTGAGAGTCCAGTCCATAGTGGATCTAACATAATAGTGTGAGAGCCCAGTCCATAGTGGATCTAACATGATAGTGAGAGTCCAGTCCATAGTGGATCTAACATAATAGTGAGAGCCCAGTCCATAGTGGATCTAACATGATAGTGAGAGTCCAGTCCATAGTGGATCTAACATAATAGTGAGAGTCCAGTCCATAGTGGATCTAACATAATAGTGAGAGTCCAGTCCATAGTGGATCTAACATAATAGTGAGAGTCCAGTCCATAGTGGATCTAACATAATAGTGAGAGTCCAGTCCATAGTGGATTTAACATAATAGTGAGAGTCCAGTCAGTAGTGGGTCTAACATAATAGTGAGAGTCCAGTCCATAGTGGATTTAACATAATAGTGAGAGTCCAGTCCATAGTGGATCTAACATAATAGTGAGAGTCCAGTCCATAGTGGATCTAACATAATAGTGAGAGTCCAGTCCATAGTGGATCTAACATAATAGTGAGAGTCCAGTCCATAGTGGATTTAACATAATAGTGAGAGTCCAGTTCATAGTGGATCTAACATAATAGTGAGAGTCCAGTCCATAGTGGATCTAACATAATAGTGAGAGTCCAGTCCATAGTGGATCTAACATAATAGTGAGAGTCCAGTCCATAGTGGATCTAACATAATAGTGAGAGTCCAGTCCATAGTGGATCTAACATAATAGTGAGAGTCCAGTCCATAGTGGATTTAACATAATAGTGAGAGTCCAGTCCGTAGTGGGTCTAACATAATAGTGAGAGTCCAGTCCATAGTGGATTTAACATAATAGTGAGAGTCCAGTCCATAGTGGATCTAACATAATAGTGAGAGTCCAGTCCATAGTGGATCTAACATAATAGTGAGAGTCCAGTCCATAGTGGATCTAACATAATAGTGAGAGTCCAGTCCATAGTGGATCTAACATAATAGTGAGAGTCCAGTCCATAGTGGATCTCACATAATAGTGAGAGTCCAGTCCATAGTGGATCTAACATGATAGTGAGAGTCCAGTCCATAGTGGATTTAACATAATAGTGAGAGTCAGTCCATAGTGGATCTAACATAATAGTGAGAGTCCAGTCCATAGTGGATCCAACATAATAGTGAGAGTTCAGTCCGTAGTGGATCCAACATAATAGTGAGAGTCCAGTCCATAGTGGATTTAACATAATAGTGAGAGTCCAGTCCATAGTGGATCTAACATAATAGTGAGAGTTCAGTCCATAGTGGATCTAACATAATGGTGAAAGTCCAGTCCATAGTGGATCTAACATAATAGTGAGAGTCCAGTCCATAGTGGATCTAGCATGTTAGTGAGAGTCCAGTCCATAGTGGATCTAACATAATAGTGAGAGTCCAGTCCATAGTGGATCTAACATAATAGTGAGAGTCCAGTCCATAGTGGATCTAACATAATAGTGAGAGTCCAGTCCATAGTGGATCTAACATAATAATGTGAGTCCAGTCCATAGTGGATCCAACATAATAGTGAGAATCCAGTCCATAGTGGATCCAACATAATAGTGAGAGTCCAGTCCATAGTGGATCTAACATAATAGTGAGAGTCCAGTCCATAGTGGATTTAACATAATAGTGAGAGTCAGTCCATAGTGGATCTAACATAATAGTGAGAGTCCAGTCCATAGTGGATCCAACATAATAGTGAGAGTTCAGTCCGTAGTGGATCTAACATAATAGTGAGAGTCCAGTCCATAGTGGATTTAACATAATAGTGAGAGTCCAGTCCATAGTGGATCTAACATAATAGTGAGAGTTCAGTCCATAGTGGATCTAACATAATGGTGAAAGTCCAGTCCATAGTGGATCTAACATAATAGTGAGAGTCCAGTCCATAGTGGATCTAGCATGTTAGTGAGAGTCCAGTCCATAGTGGATCTAACATAATAGTGAGAGTCCAGTCCATAGTGGATCTAACATAATAGTGAGAGTCCAGTCCATAGTGGATCTAACATAATAGTGAGAGTCCAGTCCATAGTGGATCTAACATAATAATGTGAGTCCAGTCCATAGTGGATCCAACATAATAGTGAGAATCCAGTCCATAGTGGATCCAACATAATAGTGAGAGTCCAGTCCATAGTGGATCTAACATAATAGTGAGAGTCCAGTCCATAGTGGATCTAACATAATAGTGAGAGTCCAGTCCATAGTGGATTTAACATAATCGTGAGAGTCCAGTCCATAGTGGATTTAACATAATCGTGAGAGTCCAGTCCATAGTGGGGCCAGCAGGAAACCATCCCGAGCGGAGACGGGTCAGCAGTGCAGAGATGTACCGGTCCACCCCGAGTCCCGACTCTGGACAGCCAGCACTTCATCCATGGCCACCATAAATGCTTCTACTGAGGTAGCATCTCTAATTGTTACCGGGAGGGCATTCCAGAGTACTGGAGCCCCAATAGAAAACGCTCTATAGCCCACAGACTTTTTTGGGGCTCTGGGAATCACTAATAAGCCGGAGTTCTTTGAACGCAGATTTGTTACCGGGACATATGGTACAATACAATCAGCAAGATAGGCTGGAGCTAGACTGTGTAGTATTTTATACGTAAGTAGTAAAACCTTAAAGTCACACCTTAAGTGCACAGGAAGCCAGTGCAGGTGACCCAGTATAGGTATTAATATAGGTATATATGTATATAAAGGTATATACAGTATAGGTATATATACAGGTATATATGTATATAAAGGTAGATACAGTATAGGTATGTATGTATATAAAGGTATATACAGTATAGGTATAGGTATATATGTATATATAGGTATATACAGTATAGGTGTAATATGATCAAACTTTCTTGTTCTTGTCAAAAGTCTTGCAGCCGTATTTTGTACCAATTGTAGTCTTTTAATGCTAGACATAGGGAGACCCGAAAATAATACGTTACAGTAGTCGAGACGAGACGTAACGAACGCATGAATAATGATCTCTGCGTCGCTAGTGGACAAAATGGAACAAATTTTAGCGATATTACGGAGATGAAAGAAGGCCGTTTTAGTAACACTCTTAATGTGTGACTCAAAGGAGAGAGTTGGGTGGAAGATAATACCCACATTCTTTACCGAATCGCCTCGTGTAATTGTTTGGTTGTCAAATGTTAAGGTGGTATTATTAAATAGATTTCGGTGTCCAGCAGGACCGATAATCAACATTTCCGTTTTCTTGGCGTTGAGTTGCAAAAAGTTAGCAAAAAGTTGTTTGATTTCATTAAGACACGCCTCCAGCTGACTACAATTGGCGTGTTGGTCAGCTTTAGGGGCATGTAGAGTTGGGTGTCATCAGCATAACAATACTGTTACACCGTATTTGCGTATGATGTCGCCTATATATACTTTGTGAAATCAGTTATTCACGCAGAAGTATGTATTTACATATCTTAATTGTTTCCAAACTGCAGTAAAACGGCTGATCACACAAAACAGAAGCCTAGCTCTCCAATCAGCTAAACAGACTCAAGAACGCAACGGCGACGTTTTGGTGAATTTACGAAACTGAAACAATACAAAAAGAATGCCATTGTAAGTTAATAAAAACTAACACAGACACTCGTAAACGTGTTAGCATAATAGCTAACAATACTAGCTTCATTGCATTATGATAGCACATACAAATATGCATGAAAACACTCCTACAGACATCACACACTGCAAAAACCGAAATCTAAGTAAGATTGAATATGTCAAATAAGGGTGATATTTGCTTATTTTCTGTCGGATAAGATCATTCTTCTCACTAAGCAGATTTTATGTTAGAGTGTTTTACTTGTTTTAAGGGTCCTAAATGATCTCAGTAAGATATTACAGCTTGTTGCTGAGATTTGATGACCTATATTGAGTAAAACATGCTTGAAACTAGAATATCATCTGTTGCAAAGCTGTGTCATCAACACTCACAAGTATAAAACTACTTTTTTAAAGTAATAATTTCTTATTTCAAGCATGAAATAAAAAAAATCATGACTTTGACACAATTGTGTCTCATAATTAAAACAGATGGCAGCCAAATGGACTTTGCTGTTTTATTTCCAATGAAACAATAGAAAATAGGTACTCATATAGTAGTACAGTTGGCACAGTACAGCAAACTGACAGTTAATATTTAAACATTTAACATTTCTAACTATTTTTAACAGAAATAGTTCATGCACATTCAGGTAAATTCTTCAAAATTACAATAAAAAAAAATTTTGGAGCGCATATCATTATGTCAAGATAATGGCACTAGCATTTACTTCATTTAAGAATATTTTTCAACATATTGAGGAAAAAAGGTCTCATATTTGTTTTTTCTATCAAGAAAAGTGCACTTGTTATTAGTGAGAATAAACTTATTTTAAAGTATTTTTGGGTTCATTGAGGTTAGCTAATTTTACTTGTCTTGGAAAGTCTTGACAAGCCCAATTTTCTTGTTCCATTGGCAGATAATTTTGCTTAGTTCAAATAAAATACCTCTAATTTTTGTATTTTTTTTTTCTTGTTTTTGAGCACTGACTTTTTGCAGTGCACATGGGACGGTTTAGTAAGTAAGAATTGTTTTGGTTATATTGCAAAACTTACCAACGTTGCTTGGAGTGATTAATGAAGAATCCGTACGAGTAAAAACGCTATGGACAACTAGAAAAGCATTTTAGCGTCCAGTTGAAAACGCTAAAGTGAAGGACTCGTCAAACTCACCCAAAAGATTCAAAAATTTGCATTATGGCCGTCGGCAAAGAAAAATCCATAAGTTTTATAAGCGGCAGGGGTCAAAGCGTAGGAAAAAAGTAGCGGCTCATCGTCTGGACTTCAGGGTACATGCCGTGTCCTGCATGTGAACCATGCTATACTGACATCGTTATTGTAAGCGCTAACACAGGTCGTGACACGTCGATTAATAAAAGAATAAGCTTCTTCTCACTTCTGTATTGCCTTTGAGCGAGGAACAGTTCATGCTAAGTTAATAAATCGTGCATCAAAGATCGACCGATTAAGAGCAGATACAATGTACACACATGATACCAATATGTAGTATTTCAACAATAATACTAATAATACCTTTCCCTCTCCTGGTCGCCTGCAGTACGTCTCCTCTGCTTACCTGTCCAAACTTCGCAGTTTTGCTTGGAAATCCAGTTTTTGTCCTTCCCTTTCCTCATTCACTTTGTTTCGTCTACTGCAAGGAGCACCACGAGTTTCATGATCTGTGATTCAATCAAATAATGTGATTAATTGTGTAAATATCTTGACAAATATGAGATGATTATTTAATCGGCGGTCACTCGAACGAGTATGACGATCCTCCTGGTAGGGGTGTATCCCTTTATGGAGGATGCTTGTGAGTGACTTTGTTTAACGTGGGGAGACTGGTGCACAGACAGTCACCGCACGATCCTTGACAGGATCGGGTCAGGGTCCAGTGGCATGGAGTCCAAGACGACCGGTGACCCTTTTCTGCTGCAGCCTTCTTCCGCCATCGTGGTAGTTCTTAAATCTACCGTCTTATGTCTGCTCCGCCGTTGAGGTCTTCACCGTATCCCTGGCTAGGGGGCAGTCAGGTACTAGGCCTTTGCCAATGGCCACCTGGGGTAACAGTAGTAAGGGTGTTAACCACCTAGTGCCCCAAGACCCCATAGAGGAGCCTCCACCGCCGGATGCACTTTAACGTCATGCCCAGGACATGATTAGGCGGCAGCTCACACATTCTCATACTTTTTTGTAACATCCGGGAAGAAATGACGTGGGCCGCCTTGAAAAATGTCTCAACCGTAATCTACGCGAAAGAGCCCAGAATTGCTTGTTTTGAAATGTTCACAATATTTCAAACTTTGAGTCCCTTGGTGGGAAAACGTTTGGACACCCTGAGCCAAAGTATCAAAAATGTCGATATTTTGATTTGAGAATCGATATTAGAGCATCAAGGTCTGGTGTGGGTGATATGGATCATTTCTGCGCATAACTACTTGTTAGCCGCCTCTGACTATCCGTTTTTGACTGCATAGAAAGCACAAAAAAGGGAAAGACGTGTGCTCGTTTCACATAAGGATTTCCTGGAAATTGTTTTTTTGTAGCGAAGCAGGTTTGTGGCGCGCCGCTAAAAGTCTCCCTGTGTGCCCACAGCTGTCCCTGCAGGGCGGCCCAGACGGCGGCGCCGACAGCCCGGGCCCCTACAACAAGTGGCCCGGCAGCCCCAACTCGCACAGCAACGACGACTTCGACGCCTGGAGTAGCTTCCGGCCCCGGACCAGCTCCAACGCCAGCACCGTCAGCGGGCGCCTGTCGCCCTTCATGCCCGAGGACGACCTGGGCGAGGCGGAGGTGCACATGGGCTACCCGGGCGCCCCCGGCCCCAAGATGACCGCCACGCTGCCCAGCCTGACGGAGATGACGGGCTCCCTGGGACACGGCTCGGAGAACGTCATGGAGAACCTTCTGGACAATCTGAACTTGCTCTCGCCTAATAACTCTCAGGTGGGGGGAGGGGCCACCACCCCCGGGTCGGCCCAGTCCTCCCCGTCACCCATGAGGCAACCCAGCCCCGGGTACCCCTCCTACAGCTCCCCCAGCATGGTGTCGCAGCCGCCGCAGGAGTACCGCAAGTGTGTGTACGGGCAAGCGGGGCTCAACGCCATGACCATGCAGACCTTGCCGGAGAGCAAGGCCGCCTTCGGGCCCGCCCTGGCGCCGTACAGCTGCTCCACCGGGCTCCTGAAGGAGCTGCTTACGTCCGACACGGACCAGCACCGAGACCTCCTGCCGTCGGTGGACGCCGTGGCGTCCCGGTCGAGCGGGAGCTGCATGCTGCCGCCGTACGCGCCCAAGCTCATGGCGGGAGGCAACGTCCACCATCACGGTCTGCCGCACCCTCGCCAAGCCCCGCCCACTTCCTCGGCGATGAACGGCCGCTTGCTCATGTCTCTCAACCACAGCAGCAAAAACCCCATGCCGGTGCCTTACGGCCTCACGAGCCACCTCGGCGGCGGCGTGCCGGGAGCCTTCTGCCCCGTCAACACCAACGGATACGGACGCCTGGGCCCGGCGCCGCCGCCCCACCCGGAGAAGCTGCCCAGCGACCTGGACGACATGTCCATAGAGAAGTT
>NC_084564.2:9067500-9070000 GCF_033978685.3 Nerophis lumbriciformis | reverse complement strand
ATACAAAACCCAAATTCAGGATCTCATGAAATGTGAAAAATGGTCTAAAAGTAAAATTTTTGTAAAAAAAAAAAAAAAAAAAAAAAAAAAAAGAAGCTTTTAATTGCAGGATATTCTCCTTGTTGCCGTGGAAGAAGACAAAGAAGAGAACTTTCCTCGTTAGGTTGTAGATTGCCAGGTCGGACTTGATGACTTGTCTGAAACGTAGAGGAGGCCTCGTCTTGTTTACCCGACAGGAATGCAAACTGCCGGCTTTTCAAAATAAGACGAGATAGCCGAGAAGACGCGATTGAAGCTGCGCTTCCACCAAACGCTGCAGTTTGAAAAAGCACATCCAGAAGTGAGGTTGTTTTTTTTTTTTGCTTCATTCCTGTGAGAATCCTGCGTGGGACTGGACCATTAAGGAGTAACCCAATTGTACTTCTAATGGATTTTCTTGCTCTGTTGGCACAAAGTTGGTCTTATTTTTAAAGATTCAGTCTACTTTACAAATATTTGACTGAAGATTAGTTAATCAAGTGTACTTTACAAACATTTTACCTAACATTAGTCAATTAAGTCTACTTTACAAATAAGTGTACTTTACAAACATTTACTTACATTAGTTAATGAGGTGCACTAAACAAACATTTGACTGTACATTAGTAAATTAAGTCTACTTTACAAATATTTTACTTAACAATAGTTAATGAAGTTTACTTTACAAATATTTTACTTAACATTAGTAAATTAAGTGTATGTTACAAATGTTTACTTAACATTAGTTAATTTAAACTACAAACATTCTACTTAACATGAGTAAATTAAGTGTAGTTTACAAATATTGTACTTAACATTTGTTAATTGAGTCCACTTTACAAATATTTTACTTAACATTAGTTCATTATGCGTACTTTACAAGCATTTTACTTAAAATGTGTTCAATAAGTGTACTTTTACATTTACCTAACATAAGTAAATTCAGTCTACTTTACAAGCATTTTACTTAACATTAGTCAATTAAGTGTACTTTACAAATGTTTACTTAACATTAGTCAAATATTTACTTAACGGTAAATTAAGTGTACTTTACAAACATGTTACTTACATTAGTTTTTGGGGTCTACTAAACAGATCATTTACATTAGTAAATTAAGTGTGCTTTACACATGTTTACTTAACATTAGTCAATTAAGTCTACGTTACAAACATATTACTCAACATTTGTTAATTAAGTCAACTTTACGAATATTTTACTTAACAGTAAATTAAGTGTAACTTCCAAAACATTTTAGTTAACATTAGTCAATTAAGTGTACTTTACAAGCATGTTTCTTAAAATTAGTTAATTAAGTCTACTTTACAAACATTTACCTAACATTTGTAAATTAAGTCTACGTTACAAACATTTTACTTAACAGTAGGTAATTAAATGTAGCTTACAAATATTTTACTTAACAATAGTAAATTAAGTGTACTTTACGGATATTATACTTAACATGAGTAAATTCAGTGTACTTGACAAAGACTTGACATAATATTAGTAAATTAACACTGAATTTACATGAGTAAATTCAGTGTTCTTTACAAAGACATTAGTTAACATAAGTAAATTAAGTGTAGCTTATAAATATTATTCCTAATATTAGCAAATTAAGTCTACTTTACAAATATTTTACTTAACATTAGTCATTTAAGTCTACTTTACAAGTATTTTACTTAACACTAGTTAATTAAAACTACAAACATTCTACTTCACGAACATATTAGTACACATAAGTAAATTAAGTGTACTTTACAAACACATTAGTTAACATAAGTAAAATAAGTGTACTTTACAAACATTACGTGACATAAGTACATTAAGTTAAACATATATAACTTACCTAAGTAACTTAAGTGTACTTTACAAACATATTAGTTAACATAAGTAAATTAAGTGTACTTTACAAACATAGTATGTAACATTATTAAATTCAATGTAATTTACAAACATTAGTTGACATTAATACATTTAGTATACTTTACAAACATTACGTGACATGAGTACATTAAGTGAACTTAAACATATGTAACCTAAATGAAGTGTACTTTACAAACACAATATTTAATAGGGGTGAACAAAACATTGATTCACATCCGATTACCGATTCTCATTCATGCCAAGTCCAAATTGTTTCCTAATTTTTAAATAAATAAAATAATTATTTTTTTTATTTATTTTTTTTAATTGGCTCTTTTGTTTTTTAGGCATCTCCATGCAACCGGATGGATTTTTTTTTAATTTTTTTTTTAAGCCTGTTTTAAAAAAGATTTAAACTGCGAGAATGGATTGTGCACAGAATGCTCCGCCCAAGAATGGGACTCTGCGGGAAACCAAGCAGGTTCCAAAGGGAACTGTAACTGCAGCGCTTGGTGGAAGTTGTGCA
This sequence comes from Nerophis lumbriciformis, assembly GCF_033978685.3. NCBI lineage: Eukaryota > Metazoa > Chordata > Actinopteri > Syngnathiformes > Syngnathidae > Nerophis > Nerophis lumbriciformis. Next base: position 9,067,592 of record NC_084564.2, on the reverse strand, counting down.
GCTTCTTGTGGGACAAAAACAAAGTGCAGAGTACAGGAAGTGGATGCTAACCAGCATGTACATTTGCCGCCACCTAAGTCATTGCTAGCTTG
>NC_084564.2:8997500-9065000 GCF_033978685.3 Nerophis lumbriciformis | reverse complement strand
ATAGATATATATAAATATATATGTATGTTTTTATTTATTTCTATTTCCCCAAGCTGTCGTGGCTGCTGGTTGCAGGAGCTCCGTGCTCTTGTCCATCCTCCTTTTGGTGTTCTTCATGTCTCCCTCTTCTTTTCCTCTTTTTGGCCTTTCAGAACCACACAACAAGGGTTTTTGATTGATTGATTGATTGATTGATTGAGACTTTTATTAGTAGATTGCACAGTACAGTACATATTCCGTACAATTGACCACTAAATGGTAACACCCCAATAAGTTTTTCAACTTGTTTAAGTCGGGGTCTACGTTGGTGACTTCCTGATATTTTTTTGTAAAGAACCGGATCTACCCGAGGGGGTGTTTGCACCGGAGACCAGCTTCCGACTGTCTGCCACACCGGAGTCCACGTGGTGAGACCTTTCAAAGCGCCACCTTTCAAAATTGAAAAAAAATATCAGCCCCTCCCACCAGTTTCACGTAGCGCCACGGAAATCGCTGGAGACGTTTATCATGACAGGACGCACGTAAAAGTCTCTAGAACCCATACCTAAAAGAGAACCCGAAGTGGGCCATCTTGGAGTCTGTCTGGCATTTTTCGGCACAAATCTGAGGTCGTACTTGAACCAATTGAGTGGCGGTTAAAAAGTCAGATACTAGTTTCAGCTTGCTTCTTGTGGACTTTTTGTAACTGCAACATTTCATCATCCTATCTTATATCAAATACTATCTTATGTAAAATGTACTTCCCATGTGAGGAAACTCGGGCTGGCCTGAGGTCAGATTTTTATTGTCCACTCATAAGCTTGCAGACATTTGCAGGTCAAAGCCACTCGTGCAGAAATATGCTGTCACAAGACCATGTGTGTGTCTGTGTGTGTGTGTGTTCTTGTATTTATACCCTTCTTGAGACATGAAGGAAAAGTATCTTCCATATGAGGAGGTGTGAACAAGTGATGACATAAAATATTGCATCTAATAGAGAATGTCTCATTTGCACCCCTGCTGGTGACATCTATCCAAATGAGGGTGGTCCCAAAAAGGAAGGATCTTTCAAATTGACTGTGTGTCGCTTTTAAAAGTGCTCCCCCTCTGGTCAACATATGAAATAACAAGTGTGTGTAAGGCATTGAAATGCGCCCCCTTTTGGCCAAAATTAATTAAAAAAAATAAAATAAATATGTATGTAGAGACATACTGTAATAAGTTGAAGTAAAAATATGTAAAAAAAATAAATAAATAATAATAATTAACTAAAAGCAGTCTTTTTCTCACAATGTGTCGACTTTTTTTTTTTTAAATTGGGAACAGTTTCTCATATTCTGTCTGTTTCCGTAATATTGTAATACTAGTACTTTTTCTGTAAAATTATTACTTTTTAATGCAACGTGGTGACATTTGCCATATAAAATTTGGACTTTTAATCGCTTTTTTTCTTGTTCTTGTAAAATAGTGACATCTTTTTTAGTTAAATTATGACTATTGTCATAATTTTGCAGAGTAAAATTCCGATTATTATTATGCTATTGCCAACATTTTAAAGTTTTCTTATAAAATGCTGACTTTTGTTGAGTAAAATTACGACTGTTTTCATAAAATTGCCAAAATATTAAGCTTTTCTTGTAATATTGCAACTGTTGTCGAGTAAAATTCCAACTTTTATCATAACATTGCACAAATGTTCAGTTTTTCTTGTATAATTTTGACTTGTGTTGAGCAAAATAACGACTTTTATTATAATGCTGCCAAAATTCTAAGTTTTTCTTGTAAAATTCCAGCTAATTTTTCACAACAAGCTTTTTTTTATGTATATATATATTTGCATAGTATGTATATATTATTAATGTTGTCAATACACTTCTTTATATATCTAGAAAGGGTGGTCCTAAAGAGGGAGGCATTGTTTGGAGGTCTCAAGAAGTTAAGAAATACAAGAATGTGTGTGTGTGTGTGTGTGTGTGTGTGTGTGTGTGTGTGTGTGTGTGTGTGTGTGTGTGTGTGTGTGTGTGTGTGAGTGTGTGTGTGTGTGTGTGTGTGTGTGTGTGTGTGTGTGTGTGTGTGTGTGTGTGTGTGTGTGTCTGTGTGTCTGTGTGTGTGTTCTTGTGTTTATACCCTTGCTGAGACATGAAGAAGGATAAGTATCTTCCATATGAGGAGGTGTGAACAAGTGATGACATAAATCATGGTCCCAATAACATTGCATCTAATAGAGAATGTCTCATTTGCACCCCTGCTGGTGACATCTATCCAAATGTGGGTGGTCCCAAAAAGGAGGGATCTTATAAATTGACTGTGTGTCGCTTTTAAAAGTGCTCCCCCTCTGGTCAACATATGAAATAACAAGTGTGTGTAAGGCATTGAAATGCGCCCCCTTTGGCCAAAATGTATTTGAAAAATAAGATAAATATGTATGTAGAGACATACTGTAATAACTTGAAGTAAAAATACGTTTAAAAAAATAATAATAATAATTAACTAAAAGCAGTCTTTTTCTCACAATGTGTCAACTTTTTTCTTATAAAATTGGGAACAATTTCTCATATTCTTTCTGTTTCCGTAATATTGTAATACTAGTACTTTTTCTGTAAAATTATTACTTTTTAATGCAACGTGGTGACATTTACCATATAAAATTCGGACTTTTAATCACTTTTTTTGTTGTTCTTGTAAAATAGTGACATCTTTTTGAGTTAAATGATGACTTTTGTCATAATTTTGCAGAGTAAAATTCCGATTGTTATTATAATATTGCCAACATTTTAAAGTTTTCTTATAAAATGCTGACTTTTGTTGAGTAAAATTACGACTGTTTTCATAAAATTGCCAAAATGTTAAGCTTTTCTTGTAAAATTGCAACTGTTGTTGAGTAGAATTCCAACTTTTATCATAATATTGCACAAATGTTCAGTTTTTCTTGTATAATTTTGACTTGCGTTGAGTAAAATGACGACTTTTATTATAATGCTGCCAAAATTCTAAGTTTTTCTTGTAAAATTCCAGCAAATTTTTCACAACAAGCTTTTTTTTTAATATATATATATATATTTGCATAGTATGTATATATTATTAATGTTGTCAATACACTTCTTTATATATCTAGAAAGGGTGGTCCTAAAGAGGGAGGCATTGTTCGGAGGTCTCAAGAAGTCAAGAAATACAAGAATGTGTGTGTGTGTGTGTGTGTGTGTGTGTGTGTGTGTGTGTGTGTGTGTGTGTGTGTGTGTGTGTGTGTTCTTGTATTTCTACCCTTCTTGAGACATGAAGAAGGAAAAGTATCTTCCATATGAGGAGGTGTGAACAAGTGATGACATAAATCATGGTCCCAATAACATTGCATCTAATAGAGAATGTCTCATTTGCACCCCTGCTGGTGACATCTATCCAAATGAGGGTGGTCCCAAAAAGGAGGGATTTTTCAAATTGACTGCGTGTCGCTTTTAAAAGTGCTCCCCCTCTGGTCAACATATGAAATAACAAGTGTGTGTAAGGCATTGAAATGCGCCCCCTTTGGCCAAAATTAATTTGAAAAATAAGATAAATATGTATGTAGAGACATACTGTAATAAGTTGAAGTAAAAATATGTAAAACAATAATAATAATAATAATAATTAACTAAAAGCAGCCTTTTTCTCACAATGTGTCGACTTTTTTCTTATAAAATTGGGAACAATTTCTCATATTCTTTCTTACTAGTACTTTTTCTGTAAAATTAATACTTTTTAATGCAATGTGGTGACATTTGCCATATAAAATTCGGACTTTTAATCACTTTTTTTTGTTCTTGTAAAATAGTGACATCTTTTTGAGTTAAATGATTACTTTTGTCATAATTTTGCAGAGTAAAATTCCGATTGTTATTATAATATTGCCAACATTTTAAAGTTTTCTTATAAAATTGTGACTTTTGTTGAGTAAAATTACGACTCCTTTCATAAAATTGCCAACATTTTAAGCTTTTCTTGTAAAATTGCGACTGTTGTTGAGTACAATTCCAACTTTTATCATAACATTGCACAAATGTTCAGTTTGTCTTGTATAATGTCTTGTAAAATGACGACTTTTATTATATCACTGACAAAATTCTAAGTTTTTCTTGTGAAATTGTGACCTTTTTCTTGTGAAATTCCAACAAATTTTTCACAACAAGCATTTTTTTTTTTAAATATATTTGCATAGTATGTATATATTATTCATGTTGTAAATACACTTCTTTATATATCTAGAAAGGGTGGTCCTAAAGAGGTAGGCATTGAAGAAGGTAACAAATACAAGAATGTGTGTGTGTGTGTGTGTGTGTGTGTGTGTGTGTGTGTGTGTGTGTGTGTGTGTCCTCCATCTTTTGTCCTTTTTCAAGAACCACAGAAGGTGTGCGCCTTCAAAATAAAAGTTACATATGTCACATGTTCATCCTGCTTCCAGGAAGAAAAAAAACACGGCACGCAGCACTCGTGCGCCCCAACGTCAACCCCCGCCCCCATCAGCCCCCACCTTACTCCGAACCCGATGACCCCGGACTGCTAACCTCGACTTTGACTCCTGAGTAAAAGATAGGTTTGAACTAGATGCACCCCCCCACCCCACCCTCCCTCGCCCCCTCTCCCCCGGGGACCCTGGACTAGACCAGACTCGATCTGGCATCTTAAAGGCCTCCTAAATGTGACGAGGAGCTCCAAAAAGGAAGGAGAAGTTGACTCAGTGCTTCGAGAACGTAGACTTGACGCAAATGTGGGCCAAGTTTTTGGTCTGAGGGTGGAGAGAAGGCACGAGTGTTTGCGTGTGTGTGTGTGTGTGTGTGTGTGTGTGTGTGTGTGTGTGTGTGTGTGTGTGTGTGTGCGCATAAAAAGAGGAATGCGGGCGTGGCCGCCTGCCAGGTCATACAGGATCCTTATGTTGGCTGCGAGCGCCAGGGAGGCCGAGTCAGGACACAGCGTGAGAACGTCGGTGTCATCCAGTTCATAAGTTTTTGTTATTTCCACCGAGAAAACGTGTTTATTTGGATAATTTGATGTAAAATTATTACTATGAATTGTACTGATTTATTTTGAACACTTATTCTAATGAATTAAAGGGGAATTGCACTTTTTTATTTTTTTTTTATTTTGTCTATTATTTACTACGGAGCCCCTAAAGACACATGGGGGGGGGACGACATTTTTTTTTATAATTAATTTTTTATTTTTTGTTTTTTTAGACATGTATCTCGTGCGCACCAGAAACTATCTCGTGCGCATGAGAAAGTTATAAAAAAAAAAATTTAAATGTATAATTTTTTTTTTTTACATGTCAAAAAACAAACAAAATAACAAAAATTCTAAAAAAAATGTTTAATTTTTTTTTTATAACTTTATAAAAAGTTTCTCTTGCGCACGAGATACATGTCTAAAAAAAAAAAATTTCAGTAGTGTATGAGAGGATTTCAGTAGTGTGTATGAGAGGAAATCAGTAGTGTGTGTGAGAGGATTTCAGTGGTGTGTATGAGAGGATTTCAGTAGTGTGTTTAAGAGTATTTCAGTAGGGTATGAGAGTATTTCAGTAGTGTGAATGAGAGTATTCCAGTAGGGTATGAGAGTATTTCAGTAGTGTATGAGAGGATTTCAGTAGTGTATGAGAGGATTTCAGTAGTGTGTGTGTGAGAGAATATTTCAGTAGTGTATGAGAGGATTTCAGTAGTGTGTATGAGAACGTTTCAGTAGTTTGTATGAGAATGATTTAGTAATGCTTATGAGAGGATTTCAGTAGTGTGTATGAGAACGTCTTCAGCCATGTGTATGAGAGGATTTCAGTAGTGTTTATGAGAACGTTTTAGTCGTGTGTATGAGAGAAAAACATTTCAGTAGTGTATGTAAGAGGTAATTCTGACTAATGTCCCTATTGGCCCCTCATAAAATAACGTGTGTAACGTACACTAAATAGCGTGTGTACAGGTAGACTAAATAGCGTGTGTACAGGTAGACTAAGTAGCGTGTGTACATATTGTAGACTAAGTAGCGTGTGTACATATTGTAGTGCATGAGGTGATAAGAGGTGGGAGAGAAAGTATTTCAGGACAAGAGCAGCTTGGAGCAAAAGATGAATGTGGAATTTAACCAACCTGGAAACTGAAGTCTGCTGAGTCAAATTGCTTCCAGGACGCATCAATCACACCAGAGGAAGCAGCGCGTGTGTGTGTGTGTGTGTGTGTGTGTGTGTGTGTGTGTGTGTGTGTGTGTGTGTGTGTGTGTGTGTGTGTGTGTGTGTGTGTGTGTGTGTGTGTGTGTGTGTGTGTGTGTGTGTGTGTGTGTGTGTGTGTGTGTGTGTGTGTGTGTGTGTGTGAGAGAGAGAGAGGTTACGTCAGGACATCGATCAAACCTTTTTGAACTTTGAGAAGAGCACAACTTCTTTTCATTTCTTCAATTCAAGTGTAAAAAGAAGAGTTGGCAGAACCTTCCTAGTGGGACAAGTTGGACTTTGGTGCAATGAAGGTCTTGAAGAACTTCAAGCATTCGGTGAAAATCCAACAAGATCATTTCATAATATAATAATTTATTTTCATAAAGATGGTCCTGAAGATCAATAATTAAACGATTTTAGGTGGGAACATGTCCCAATACTTATGTCCACACTTGGCTCCTTTTCCACAAATATCATAATAATATCATCACAACATATCATAGAGTATGTACACAAAGTACAATAAGAGAAATATTCATATGTATTTCATCTTTTAATAATAATATTTCATGTTACAATAATAATACTTCATGTTCCAGTAATAATATTTATTTCAGGTTCAAATGATAATATGTATTTCATGTTCAAATAACAACATTTATTTCATGTTCAAATAATATATATTTCATGTTCAAATAATGTTTACTTAATGTTCCAATAATTTTTATTTAATGTTAAAATAATATTTATTTAATGTTAAAATAACAATATTTATTCAATGTTAAAATAATACTATTTATTTAATGTTAAAATAATGTTTACTTAATGTTCCAATAATTATTATTTAATGTTCAAATAATAATATGTATTTCATGTTCCAATAATTAATATTTAATTTTCAAATAATAATATTTATTTCATGTTCAAATAATACAATTTATTTCATGCTCAAATAAAGTCTATTTAATGTTCAAATAATAATATTTATTTTATTTTCAAATAAAGTGTATTTAATGTTCAAATAATATTTATTTCATGTTACAATAATATGAATTTATGTTACAATAATAATAATTATTATTATTGTTATTTCATGTTCCAATAATAATATTACTTTATGTTAAAATAATAACAATAATTATTATTGGTATTTCATGTTCCAATAATTATATTTATTTCACATCACAATAATAATACTCATTTAATGTTGAAATAGTAATATTTATTTCATGTTCCCTTAATTATTTTTAATTAATATGTAATTTCATGATACAATAATAATATTGTTACACTTGTAATATTACAAAAATAATAATTATTTAATGTTACAATAATGCATATTTCATGTTATAGTAATGAAATTAATGTTATAATAATAATATTTATATCATGTCCCATAATTATATATTTTTCATGTTACAATAACAATACTTATTCCACGTTACAAAATAATATGTATTTCATGTTTTAATAATTAATATTATTTCATTTTACAATAATAATATTTATGTCACGTGTCCATATATGATGTATATTTATTTCACGTTACAATAATATTTATTTCACGTTACAATAATAATATTTATTTCACGTTTCAATAATAATATTTATTTAATGTTATAATAATATTTATTTCATGTTACATTAATAATATATATTTCCTGTTATAATAATAATATTTATTTCACATTACAATAATAATTTTTATTTAATGTTATGATATTTATTTTACGTTACATTAATAATATTTATTTCATGTTATAATAATAACACTTATTTTACATTACAATAATAATATTTATTTAATGTTATGATAATATTTATTTCACGTTACATTAATAATATTTATTTCATGTTATATAAAATAATACTTATTTCACATTACAATAATAATATTTATTTAATGTTATAATAATATTAATTTTAATTTCACCTTACATAAATATTTATTTCATGTTATAATAGTAATACTTATTTCACATTGTAATAATAATACGTATTTCACGTTACAATAATAATATTTATTTCACGTTGTAATAATAATATTTATTTCATGTTATGATAACATTTATTTAATGTTACAATAATAATATTTATTTCACGTTACAATAATATTTATTTAATGTTATAATAATAATATTTATTTCACGCTACAATACTAATATTTATTTCATGTTACAATAATATTTATTTAATGTTATAATAATAATATTTATTTCACATTACAGTAATAATATTTATTTCACGTTACAATAATAATATTTATTTCCCGTTACACAATCATAATATTTATTTCACGTTACTACAATAATATATATTTCATGTTATAAGAATAATATTTATTTCATGTTACAATAATAATATTTATTTCATGTTATAATAATAATATTTATTTCACGTTACAAAATATTATTTATTTCATGTTACAGTAATAATATTTATTTCACGTTACAATAATATTTATTTCATGTTACAATAATAATATTTATTTCACGTTACAATAATAATATTTATTTCACGTTACAATAATAATATATATTTCATGTTCCCATAATCATATTCATTTCATGTTACAATTGATTATTGTTACAATAATATTATGTAGTTATTGTTACAGTAATAATAATAATTTCATGTTCTAATGAATTCATGTTACAATAATAATATGTATTTATTGTTACGATAATTTAATATATTTCTTGTCACAGTAATGATAATATTAATTTCATGTTACAAATATTTCATGTTACAATGATACTATTTTTTTTTTATTCAATCAATCCAGTTTTGTGGGCTCAAAATATTCTCCAATCTAAAAAAAAACTTAAATTGCATAACACAAAATTAAATTAAGTCGAATTATGATTTAATTATTTAAAAATGGTAGATTTAGATCTGTTTTTTTTGGTCATGTACGTGTATTGTTATGTGTTCATTTCAACAATGATACAGTGTTAATAAATCATACTGGAAACACATTATTGATAAACATTAGACATGAAGATACAGTGTAAACAGCGCGCATCACCATGGCAACCGGGCCGACTGGCAGCAGCTAATTGGATGTCAGCTGATGAAGTCACGCTGAAGTCGACCACATGGCGTCCTCGCGTCAACTCAACACGTTTTCAGTCCAACTTTTCACATCTTAACTCTTCACGTTGGAGTAACATTTTAGTGATTAGCTGAATTAAAAAAACAAAATATATTAAAATTGGAGCTAACTTTACGCCAAAAGTCAAACAAAAATGTATGATTTTTCTTGGCTACGACCCCAAAAACATCACTTCCTGCCACGTTGGACAATAAAATACGACACAAATGTTTTTATTCCGTGTAACCAAGCAGATGAGGGTGAGGGTAGGTTGCCAAAGTCCGATTTTTTTGTTCAATCCAATGTTTTCATGCACAAAACACGACGTAACAGGAATCAGATCCCCTTTTTAACGGAAGTATAAGAGTCACAACATATGCCGTCTTTGGATCATCAGACTTCAGTCGTATTGTATACGTATCGCATTTATATACAAATACGAAAGAGGCCGGGGTCGGATTTGACAAAAATCGGAATTGTACTGTTCACACTGACGTGAAAAAAATTAACGACTGAGTTCGATGCCTAATTCTGATTTTTTTTGTTAAATTTTATCTCTTTATGTAGTTGTTGACGTTACCAAAAAAACAACAACAGATGTTTAATATGAAAGGACTGTTTTGAAAGTATGGTCACGATGTCACACGCAAGTAAACACGACTCCAATCCTAGCAGCTTGGCTGAAAAAGTTAGCATGCTAACATCTAGCACGTGTGTCAAGTACCAAGTTATACGACTCTGAGATGTATGGCTGCAGAATTGGCTCAAAAATATAGCATGCTAACCTTAGCATGCTAACAGCAAGCGTGTGTTACGCACCAAATTATATAACTCTGAGTTGTACGGCTGCAGAATTGGCTAAAAAAGTTACCATGCTAAGGATAGCATCTTAATCTTAGAATTTTAGCAGCCAGCACGTGTCAAGTACGTAAGTGTATGACTCTGAGGTGTATGGCTGCAAAATTGGCTAAAAAACATAGCATGCTAACAGTAGCATGCTAACAGCTAGCGTGTATTACATACCAAGTTATATAACTCTGAGGTGTATGGCTGCAGAATTGGCTAAAAAACATAGCATGCTAATGTTAGCAAGCTAACAGCTGGCGTGTATCACGTACCAAGTTGTATGACTCTGAGGTGTATGGCTGCAGAATTGGCTAAAAAAGATAGCATGCTAACAATAGCATGCTAACAGCTAGCGTGTAATACATACCAAGTTACATAACATAACAAGTTTCTGTCTTACCTTTTCTGCCCTAACAATGAAAGCGTCTTTACAACGCAAGTGCAAAGTCAAAGGCATAGCAGCAAGCAGCATACCATGCACTGTCTTAAAGGGGAACATTATCACAATTTCAGAAGGGTTAAAACCATTAAAAATCAGTTCCCAGTGGCTTATTTTATTTTTCGAAGTTTTTTTCAAAATTTTACCCGTCACGCAATATCCCTAAAAAAAGCTTCAAAGTGCCTGATTTTAACCATCGTTATATACACCCGTCCATTTTCCTGTGACGTCACACAGTGATGCCAACACAAACAAACATGGCGCATAGAACAGCAAGCTATAGCGACATTAGCTCGGATTCAGACTCGGATTTCAGCGGCTTAAGCGATTCAACAGATTACGCATGTATTGAAACGGATGGTTGTAGTGTGGAGGCAGGTAGCGAAAACGAAATTGAAGAAGAAACTGAAGCTATTGAGCCATATCGGTTTGAACCGTATGCAAGCGAAACCGACGAAAACGACACGACAGCCAGCGACACGGGAGAAAGCGAGGACGAATTCGGCGATCGCCTTCTAACCAACGATTGGTATGTGTTTGTTTGGCATTAAAGGAAACTAACAACTATGAACTAGGTTTACAGCATATGAAATACATTTGGCAACAACATGCACTTTGAGAGTGCAGACAGCCCAGTTTTCATCAATTAATATATTCTGTAGACATACCCTCATCCGCTCTCTTTTCCTGAAAGCTGAGCTGTCCAGTTTTGGAGTTGATGTCAGCAGGCCAGGGAAGCTAGGGTCGATATTCTTCTCTTGATCACCTTCGGTGGCATAAGGGACGGTGTGAGCCAAGACATCCAGGGGGTTTAGCTCGCTCGTCTGCGGGAACAAACTGCCGCCATTGCTTGCCGTGCTACCGAGGTCCTTTGTCCCTGAATTGCTCACACACTCCGGCAGATTCAATGGGGGTCTGGCGGCAGATTTCTTTGACTTTATCGTTGGAAATGCATCTGCTTTGAGTGTCGCAGGATATCCACACATTCTTGCCATCTCTGTCGTAGCATAGCTTTCGTCGGTAAAGTGTGCGGAACAAACGTCCAATTTCTTGCCACTTTCGCATCTTTGGGCCACTGGTGCAACTTGAATCCGTCCCTGTTCGTGTTGTTACACCCTCCGACAACACACCAACGAGGCATGATGTCTCCAAGGTACGGAAAACAGTCGAAAAAACGGAAAATAACAGAGCTGATTTGACTCGGTGTTTGAGAAAATGGCGGATTGCTTCCCGATGTGACGTCATCGCTCCGAGAGCGAATAATAGAAAGGCGTTTAATTCGCCAAAATTCACCCATTTAGAGTTCGGAAATCGGTTAAAAAAATATGTGGTCTTTTTTCTGCAACATCAAGGTATATATTGACGTTTACATAGGTCTGGTGATAATGTTCCCCTTTAAATAATAAAAAAAAAGCACATTTCTTTCCTAACATTTTCTCCTTTCTGTTGTATTATTTCTGCCTTAACACTGAAAGTGTCTTGAAAAAATGGGGGGGGGAAAGCGCATTTCTGTATTACCATTTCTGCCCTAACAATGAAAGCGTCTTTACAAAGCAAGTGCAAAGTCAAAGGCATAGCAGCAAGCAGCATACCATGCACTGTCTTAAAGCAACAAGCAGCATACCATGCACTGTCTTGAACACTTGTTTTCGTAACTTGATGTGTGAGTCACAAAGAAAGAAAATAGCATTGCCATAAAAATAGTTTTGCAGTAATGTTGTGATCCGGCCACATGAATATTCATGAGTGTGTGTGACTGCTGCAACAAGTCATGAGTTCCAACGTGTGCGACATCAATTCATTCAAAAGGTGTTGTTTATGTTTGGTGTTTAGCACATATGTGCAACCTGAGCCTCGCTCTACTCATCTGCATCCCGCGTACGCAAAAAGGGGGCGGAGAAGGAGTGTCGGCAGGACATTTGAAAACAACACCGAGCACAACAACAAGACTGGCCGACAAACATCCACACGGCAGCACTCGTGCGCGCGGAGTATGCTGTTTTTATGGCATGGTTTTACAAATCAACAACATCCGCCTCTTTGGTTTGTTTTTCAGGGATACGGAAATTGTGCTTAACCTCTTATACGCTAGTAATGCTAGAACAAGATCAATTATATATATATATATATATATATATATATATATATATATATATATATATATATATATATATATATATATATATACATACATGCATATATATATATATATATATATATATATTATTGATCTTGTTGTGTGTATGTATATATACGTATATATATATACATGTATATATATATTTCTATGTATATATATATATAAATATATATATATATATATATATATGTATGTATATATATAAATATATGTGTGTGTATATCTAAATATATGTGTGTGTATATATATATATATACATACATAAATACATACAGTACATACATATATATATTTATATATACATTAATATATACATACATATATAGTTATATATATTAATAAATATGAATATATATTGTTTAATAAAAATAATGAATATATTTAAATATATATTTATACATATATATTTAAAAAATAAATAGCAAATAAAATGTTTCAAAAAGATCAATGATAACACATACATATATATAAATACACACACACACGTTTCTGGACGTTTCTGCTTTTGTAGTTTGCATAATAAATATTCATATTTGAATGATTACCAAAATAAAAGCTCTCTTATTGCACCTGGCAGGTGAACATTTTTTTTAAATTCCCACATTCATCCATCCATGTGTAATACAGGTGTCTCCGTTCATGCAACGCCGTTGCCACGGCGACATTGTTTAGTTTTGCATACTTTCAACGTGACTCATCAGATCTGACTAAAATATCCTCCATCATATTTCATCTGAACGGGATTGGCCCACTGAGGTCAATGACAGCACTGTTCTAATATTAATATTCATATAAATATTACTTTTTTTACTACAATTAATAATCATATGAATATGAATTTTTTACTACGATTAATAATCATAAAAATATGTTTTTACTACCATTATTAATCAAATGAATATGATTTTTTTACTACTATTAATAATCATATAAATATAATTTTTACTACCATTTATAATAATATAAATATTATTTTTTACTACTAATAATAATCATATGAATATTGTTTTTTACTACTATTAATAATCATATAAATATGATTTGTTTACTACCATTATTAATCATATACTGTAAGTATGACTTTTTTACTACTGTTAATAATCATATAAATATGATTTTTTTTACTACCATTAATAATCATATATATATGATTGATTTACTACCATTAATAATCATATATATATGATTGTTTTACTACCATTAATAATCATATAAACATGACTTTTTTTTACTACCAATAATATTCATATATATGACTTCTTTTTTTTACTATAATTAATAATCTTATACATATTACTTTTTACTGCCATTAATAATCATATGAATAGGATTTTTCTACTACTATTAATAATCATATACATATGATTGCCATTATTAATCATATACTATAAGTATTACTTTTTTACTACTGTTAATAATCATATAAATATGATTTTTTTACTACCATTAATAATCATATAAATATATGATTGTTTTACTACCATTAATAATCATATAAACATGACTTTTTTTACTACCAATAATATTCATATATATGACTTTTTTTTACTATCATTGATAATCTTATACATATTACTTTTTACTGCCATTAATAATCATATGAATATGATTTGTTTTACTACTATTAATAATCATATACGTATGATTAATTACTACTATTAATAATAATCTAAATATGATTTTTACTACCATTACTGATCATATAAATATTATATTTTTACTACTATAATAATCATATTAATATATTTTTAAAACAATTAATAATCATATAAATATGATTTTTTACTTTGAATAATAATCATATAAATATGATCTTTTACTACTATTAATAATCATATAAATAAGACTTTTTTTACTATCATTAATAATCATATACATATTGTTTTTTTACTACCATTGTACTGCTATTAATAATCCTATAATATGATTTTTGCACACATTGTACTACTATTACTAATCATATAATATTGTACTACTATTAATAATCATGTAGTATTGTACTACTATTAATAATCATATACTATGATTTTTTTTGCACACATTGTACTACTATTAATAATCCTATAATATGATTTACAGTAGAAAAGGGTCCAGTGCAAGAACACACAGGTGAATGGAGGTCATGAAAGGTTCTCTTGGTTCTGTGTTCTAGAATGAAAGGTCAGTAATGGAGCAGCAAGGTGCTCTTGTGTGTTGAAGGTTATTAACCCGGGCAGGGGGCTGGTGGGGTTGGGGGTTGTCAATAAAGCGCGTGCCCCCCCGCTGACAGCAGCACACCAGGGGGTGTGTTGGTAATGTGTGGGCCGGGCGTGGGCACGGTGCCAGGGAATTAGAGGCGGAGTGCAGGGGAGCTTTTAATTTGAGCTGCCATGTGCACAGGCATGCACCTCAGCCCGCCTCGCTTCCTCTCATTAGGCCGCGCCACGTATTCCTGGAAGAGAGCACGCCAACATGGAGGCAGGAAGGAGCGGGCGGCGAATTCGATAGTTGACGTCGCTCCTGTGCCCTCAAGTCAACAACAACATACGCAGGACTTTTCTCTTATCACCTGCACTCCCTTGTTTGTTTGTTTATTTGTTTGCTTGTTTGCTACATTAAGTCAACAAATAATGGATGACTTTTTTCTTATCACCTGCACTTGTTTGTTTGTTTGTTTGTTTGTTTGTTTGTTTGTTTGCAACATTATGTAAACAAAACACGGATTACTTTTTCGTATCACCTGCACTTGTTTGTTTGTTTGTTTGTTTGTTTGTTTGTTTGTTTGTTTGTTTGCTACATTATGTCAACAAATAATGGATGATTTGTTTTCTCTTTCTTTTGCTACATTATCCTCGGGAAGTACAACCTGAAGCCTGACCTGCTGCTGACCTTCTACCGCTCGTCCATCGAGAGCCTGCTGACCTACTGTATTACGGTATGGTACGGCAGCTGCACTGCAGCAGACAGGGAGAGGCTGCAAAGAGTGGTCAAGACGGCTCAGAAGATCATCGGCCGCCCTCTCCCCTCTCTGACGGACATCTACACCTCCCGCTGCCTCAACAGAGCCAGTGCCATCATCAAGGACAGCACCCACCCTGGCTCTGACCTGTTCCACCTGCTGCCCTCTGGGAAGCGCTACAGGTGCATTAAAACCAAAACAAACAGGCTAAAGAACAGCTTCTTCCCCAGGGCCATAACCATCCTGAACGGACTGCCCCATTGTCCCTCATAACTGCCTTCTCTTCGGTGCAATAACCCATTCCACCAACCACCCTGTTTTTGTTTTTGTTTTTTTCATGTATATATTCATTTCACACCATATTCATTGCACTTCTACATTTTTTATATTTTTATATATTTGCACATTGTTTTTCTAGCATGCACACATCGCACTGTATGGAATGGCCTCAATCTCGTTACCTTGCGTAATGACAATAAAGCTGATTCTGATTCTGATTCTGATTCTGATTCTGATGTATGTATGTATGTATGTATGTATGTATGTATGTATGTACGTATGTATGTGTGCATGCATGTGTTAATGTGTGTATGTATATTTGTTTGTATGTATGTATGTATGTATGTATGTACGTACGTACGTATGTATGTATGTATGTATGTATGTATGTATGTATGTATGTATGTACGTATGTATGTGTGCATGCATGTGTTAATGTGTGTATGTATATTTGTTTGTATGTATGTATGTATGTATGTATGTATGTATGTATGTATGTATTTATGTATGTATTTTGTATGTATGGATATGTATGTATGTATGTTGTGTGTATGTATGTATTTTGTATGTATGGATATGTATGTATTTTGTGTGTATGTATGTATGTATGTATGTATGTATGTATGTATGTACTGTATGTACGTATGTATGTACGTACGTACGTACGTATGTATGTATGTATGTATGTAAGTATGTGTGTATGTATTTATGTTGTATGTATGTATGTATGTATGTATGTGTTGATGTGTGTATGTATATTTGTTTGTATATATGTATGTATGTATGTATGTATGCATGTATGTATGCATGTATGTATGTATGTATGTATTTTGTATGTATGGATATGTATGTATGTATGTATGTATTTTGTGTGTATGTATGCATTTTGTATGTATGGATATGTATGTATTTTGTGTGTATGTATGTATGTATGTATGTATGTATGTATGTACTGTATGTACGTATGTATGTATGTACGTACGTATGTATGTATGTATGTATGTATGTATGTATGTATGTATGTATTTTGTATGTATGTATATTAGGGATCAACTGATTATCAGCTGGGCCGAGTTTCGACGCCGATATTTGGCATTTTGACATCAATCAGTCTAGTTTATACATTTATGAAAGTATTGATAATGAATAGTCATATCTAACCTTTATTGTTACGATTAATAATAAAGCAACAATCATCTAAGCAGCGTCTGCCTTCTTTTAATCCGAAGGGCCCATTTAAAATTGTCCGTTTGGCTCAGAAGCAGTCGAATGTAAATCATATTACTATATATTCATACATTATGCACACACCTTATAGTCCCTTTTGAGTTGTTGGCGTCTTCTTGTGGGACTCCTGCACGCCAATTAGCAACCTCTCACTCATGACTACCACCTCGCCATTCCCTGTACGGTACACACAGTATCATGTGTACTACCTAATAATACCCAAATAAATACATATTTGATCATAAATGACTACGATCTAATTCACCTCAGCAATGATAGTACTGATCAATAACTATTATAAATCCTTTTGTATGATTTAAAAAATTAAGAATATTAGACACATATTTATATAGACATTTATTTATGTAAAAATACATTATTACGATTAATAATAATAATTACCTCGGTGCTAAACCATGCTCACCAAATGTCCCCTGGTCAGCGACAAACAAGAATTCCCTTCAGTATTAATAATGATAATATTAATAATATTTGTAATTATTATTATTATCATTATGATATAAATAACAGCAGTGATTATAAAAACAATAATAAAACAGTGATAAAGATGATTTAAATAATACTTTAATAAAAATAAAAATTATTGTATTATATATTAATTATTATTCAATATTGTCATAAAATACATGTGTGATGTACAATAAAGACTTTTATAAGAAGTTTGAATTGACTGGTGATGTTATTTTTAGAATTATTTTTTGTCATAATAATTACGAGTTAACAGTAATGATAGTAATAACAATAACATTAACAACGACAATATAACAATTATAATAATTATTTAAATAAATTGTTTATTTAAAAAAATCTATTTTATTTTATTATTATTTAGTATTCAAAATTGTAATAAATACAATGTTTGGTACAATAAATACTTTTTTTTAAATCTAAAATTACTTGTTGAAGTTTTTTGTTTTTTTTACTTATTTGAATTATGCATGTGCCTCATAATACTAAGGTCCTGAGTTCAATCCCGGGCTCGGGATCTTTCTGTGTGGAGTGTGCATGTTCTCCCCCTGACTGCGTGGGTTCCTTCCGGGTACTCCGGCTTTTTCCCACCTCCAAAGACATGCACCTGGGGATAGGTTGATTGGCAACACTAAATTGGCCCTAGTGTGTGAATGTGAGTGTGAATGTTATCCGTCTATCTGTGTTGGCCCTGTGATGAGGTGGCGACTTGTCCAGGGTGTACACCACCTTCCGCCTGAATGCAGCTGAGATAGGCTCCAGCACCCCCCGCGACCCTGAAAGGGACAAGCGGTAGAAAATGGATGGATGGATGGATTTCAATAATACTTTAAGGGAAAAAATACATTATTTATTATAACATGTCTGTTATTTAAAATTTGAATAAATATAATGTTTGGTACAATAAAGACTTTTATTTATTTTTTTTATCTAAAATTACTTGACTGAAGTTATTATTATTATTATTTTTTTTTTTTTAATTATTTTGATAATAATATTTACGAGTAAACAGCAACAATAGTAATAACAATAATATTTTTTTTAAAAGTGATAATTATAATGATTTAAATAATACTTGAAGGAAAAAAACATTATTTATGATAAATTATCTGTTATTTAAAATTGTAATAAATACAATGTTGGGTACAATAAAGACTTTTTTTTTTTTTTTAAATCAAAAATTACTTGTTTAAGTTTTTTTTATTATTATTTGAATTATTTTGATAACAATAATTACGAGTAAACAGCAACGATAGTAATAACAATAACATTAAATAAAACTGTGATAATAATAATGATTTAAATAATACTTTAATGAAAAATTATCTGTTATTTAAAATTGTAATAAATACAATGTTGGGTACAATAAAGACTTTTTTTTTTTTTTTAATCAAAAATTACTTGTTTAAGTTTTTTTTTTTATTATTATTTGATTTATTTTGATAATAATAATTACGAGTAAACAGCAACGATAGTAATAACAATAACATTAAATAAAACTGTGATAATAATAATGATTTAAATAATACTTTAATGAAAAAAAAACATTATTTATTAGAAATCATTTGTTATTTTAAATTGTAATAAAAATAAATTGTGTTGTGAAATTAAATAAAACTTTTATAAGAAACCAAAAATTACTGGTGATTTTTTATTATTATTATTTGTTCCTTTGAATTATTTTTGGAATTATTGAAGTGCAAACTCAGGCAAAAATGAAGTTTTGGTGACCAAGACGCTCAAAATAAAAACTAGAGAAAAAGACAAATACAAATAATTTGTGTATGTTAATTTCAACATCCCAAACATGAAGTTTGTATATTACACTTCTCTATTTCAAAAGGTATCTCTGTATACAGACAGAGAAGCAGTTCCACAGAGATCAACTCCAAGCGCGGCGCTCGAGCGTCCATCTCCGGGGAGTGGGTTGCCATGGAGACGTGAGGGGAGAGTCAGCAGAGACATGTAGAACATCCTCACCGGACTCAAACCTTCCAGCACTTTGCCAGTGAAATATGATGAGATAATAATCATAATTACACGATAAAACACCTCATCATACACTGCTTACTCTTGCCAATTATTGCTAGTAAGCCTTTGATTGTGTACTGTACACTTCCATGCAGTACTAAACACACAAATATACGCCACTTTTAGATGATCTTTCTACCTTATAAAATGGAGGAACCCTAAACTCCATTCAACAAATGTTTCAACTGAACTTAAAGTTACCAAATACAATAATACACATTGTTAATAATCAATACAAATCAGTATTTTAAGACATTTAGTAAATACAGTAAAGCAAATACAACATTTATGTATAAGAGAGGAAATAAAAGGAACATTTTGTATGGTTAAGGCAACTTTTTGAAAGCCAAGTACATGCATACATACGGTATATGTATTGTACATATATATATGACAGGCATATGTAGGAGTGAGTGGGGTTACACATTGATTCTTCCATACGTACATACATACGTACGTACGTACATACACACATACATACATACATACAAACATAAATATATAAAAACATACATCCGTAAATTACATGCATGCAGAAATACATACATATTGACATACATACATACAAACATACATATATAAAAACGTACATGCATAAATTACATACATTATTACATGCATGCAGAAATACATACATATTGACATACATGCATTCATACAAACATACATACATACATACATGCATACAGTATATACTGTTTGTATGTATGTATAAATGTATAAATGTATAAGGTTTCTCATTGTCATCCCATTGGGTTGAGTTTTTTCTTACCCTGATGTGGGATCTGATTGTGGCTTATGCAGCCCTTTGAGACACTTGTGATTTAGGGCTATTTAAGTAAACTTTGATTGATTGACTTTGAAATACACACAAATATATTCATACAAAAACAAACACACATGCATACATACATACATAAATACATAAATACATACATACATACATACATGTATACATAAATGCATGTACAAATGTTAACATAAATATAGTCATAAAAACATACATACATGCATACATACATATATACATACATACATGCATACATACATACATGCATACAAACATACGTACAATACACACATACATACATTTATACTAACATACATACATACATACATACATACATACATACATACGTAAGTACATACAGTACACACATAATTATATTAATACAAAAACAAAAACACATGCATACAAACATACAGACATACAATACAAACATACATAGATACATACATACATACATAGAAAACATATACATTCATACATACATATAACATACATACATACATACATACATATATACATACATACATACAAACATGCATAAATGCATACATATATTCATACAAAAACAAACACGCATGCATGCATTCATACATACATACATACATACATACATACATGCATACAAACATACATACATACAAACATCGATAAATGCATACATACATACATACATACATACATACATACATACATACATACATGCATACAAACATACATACATACATACATACATACATACATACATACATACATACATACATAAATGCATACATACATAAATACATACATACAAACATATAAAAATGTTTAAAAACGTATAAAAACATACATGCATAAATTATACACATTATTACATGCATGCAGAAATACATACATATTGACATACATGCATACAAACATAAATACATACATACATCGATAAATGCATACATACATATTTACATAAATACATACATACATACATACATACATACATACACACATACACAAATACATACATCCATGCATACATACATACATACATATATACATACATCAATAAATGCATACATACATATTTACATAAATACATACATACATACATACACATACACAAATACATACATACATACATACTTAGCTGTACAGGCTTGTATGCTAACATGCTAATGTTATTGTGCATAAAATGACAATTACATTTGACTGTAAGGAGTATACCTGCAAAATGATGTCAAAAACTAGCATGCTAATGCTAGCTCAAACATTGTGGAGAAGACGTCGGTGCAGAGAGGAGTGGCTTCACGTCACATGTCACACACATGTCACATGTCACATGTCACATGTCACACGTCACATGTCACATGTCACATGTCACATGTCACACGTCACACGTCACATGTCACATGTCACATGTCTGCCGTCCTTTCAGTCCACTCGCCTCCTCTCTGGGATCCTGTCCAGCATCCCACCATCTTCTCAGCTGCTCAGCTCAGCTTGGACCAGCCTGGTACAAACCAGCCTGGCATTTTTATCGGATTTTTTCTAAATAACAATCTTTATCAATATTATCACATTTTTAATACAATATATCCATGCACTTTTTTTTTTGTATAAATAACGCTATAGGACCCTCTTTAAAATCCTTGTATGAATAAAAAATATCAATAACAGCACCAGAAAATTATTGTAGTTTAAGATTCATTTTATTATTATTTCATTGTAAATTTCATATTAATAGTTTTTGATGTTAACCACATTTTTTCATTTATGTGTTACTTCATGGAATACGAAAAACAAACATAAAAAGTGAATACATGAATATAAAATAATAATGATAATAATAACAATAATAATACCAGGAAAATATTTTAGAATACTTTCAATACTTATTTTATCAATAATAAAATAGTTTTGATTTTATTATTTTATTTATAATTTAGCCCTTAATGTGGGACATATTTGAATACTTAATGAAACATAACAAGTAAATAAATACATTTAAAATAATTTAAAACTAAATAAAAATAATAATAACACCAAATAATTATTTTTAGTTAAAGATGTATTTTATTGTACATTTTTATATTAAAAGTTTTGATGTTATATATTTTTTTTAAATTAACCCTTAATGGGTTAGTTACTGAAATATTTAATACAAACATAAAAATATATATAAAATAAAAATGAAAATAATAACAATAGATAGATAATAGACGTTTCTTCCTTAAGATTTATTTTTAAAATTGTTTTAATAATACGATAGTTTTGACTTTATTCACATTTATTAATTGAACCCGTGATGTGGGAATTACTATAAATATAAAATATTTTAAAAGTATTATAGTTGACTTTTCTTACCAATGATTTATTTTAGAACTGTTATTAATAATAGTTTGGATCTTTACACTTTTTATTGAACCCTTCATATGAAACTTATTGAAATACTTGATAAAGAGATAAAAAAAAGAAATAAATACATATACAAGTATTAGAAAACAAAATTAAATGACAGCAATATCAATTTATTGTAGCTGACGTTCATTTTTGGGGACATTATTTGATTTTTTTTAGATGTATTTTTTTTTTTTACATTTTATTAATTATAGTTTGGGTGTTTTCATTGAACTCTTTATGGGGCATGTACTGAAATACTTCATATAAACATTTTTAAAAGAAATAGATAAATATACGCAACAGCAAAAATAATTACAATCAAAAAATGACACAAAATAGAAAATTATTGTAGTAAACTTTCTTTATTTAAGATTTTAAAAAATTCCCACACAAAATAATTGCACCAGAAAAGTATTAATATATTTTAAAATTAAATAGAAATGTATTATGTCTAATATGCGCGCGCACGCACGCACGCACGCACTCACGCACGCACGCACACACACACACACACACACACACAGAGGTGCTCAGGTGTTACAGTTAACAGGTGCATGTTAATTAGTGCAGGTGAGGCTGCAGGTTGTGGGCAGAAGAAAACATTTGAAGTATTTGATGTCGGCAGGAACAAGTCTGGACAAAGTTTCTCTGAGGATCTTTGGACCTGGCTGGTCCTTTGGGTCCTGCAGCCTGGGAGCAGGTGGGACATGCCCCCCCCCCCTAACCCCCCTAACCCCCCCACCACCAACTGGGACTCCCTCAGCTCATCAGCAGCAGCACACCTGGAAGCAAAGGTGTTACTTCTCACACACTTGTTGCTCTTTTGATACACAACAAAGTACTGTAGTAGTAGTATTAGTACTAGTAGCTCTTTTAATACACAACTTTCTCCTTTTATTCTTCTTAAAGGAATGTACGCTCAAAAAAAGCTGGGTAATTATTGGCCCAAAACAACGTTGGGTTAATATAACCCAGCAAGATGGGTTTCCTATTTAACCCAGAAAGATGGGTTGTATATTCAACCCAAATGCTGGGCTGTTTAACTGCAATGCTCGGTTAATCCTATACCAAATAAATTGGTTATTTTGTCAGTAGTAGTAGTATTAGTAGTAGTAATAGTGACTGGTTGCTCTTTTAATACACAACTTCATCTTTTTATTCTTCTTAAAGGAATGTACGCTCAAATAATGCTAGGTATTTATTGGTTATTTTAACCCAGCAAGATGGATTTCTTATTTAACCCAGAAAGATGGGTTGTTGCTCTTTAATACACAAATTCATCTTCTTCTTCTTAAAGGAATGTACGCTTTAAAAAAATGCTGGGTAGTTATTGGCCCAAAACAACATTGGGTTAATTTAACCCAGCAAGATGGGTTTCTTATTTAACCCAGAAAGATGGGTTGTATATTCAACCCAAATGCTGGGTCGTTTAACTGCAATGCTCGGTTAATTCTATACCAAATAAATTGGTTATTTTGTCAGTAGTAGTAGTAGTAGTAGTAATAGTCACTGGTTGCTCTTTTAATACACAACTTCATCTTGTTATTCTTCTTAAAGGAATGTACGCTCAAATAATGCTAGGTATTTATTGGTTATTTTAACCCAGCAAGATGGATTTCTTATTTAACCCAGAAAGATGGGTTGTTGCTCTTTAATACACAAATTCATCTTCTTCTTCTTAAAGGAATGTACGCGCTAAAAAATGCTGGGTAGTTATTGGCCCAAAACAACGTTGGGTTAATTTAACCCAGCAAGATGGGTTTCTTATTTAACCCAGAAAGATGGGTTGTATATTCAACCCAAATGCTGGGTCGTTTAACTGCAATACTCGGTTAATTCTATACCAAATAAATTGGTTATTTTTTCAGTAGTCGTAGTAGTAGTAGTAATAGTCACTGGTTGCTCTTTTAATACACAACTTCATCTTGTTATTCTTCTTAAAGGAATGTACACTCTAAAAAATGCTGGGTAATTATTGGTTATTTTAACCCAGCAAGATGGGTTTCTTAATTAACCCAGAAAGATGGGTTGTATATTCAACCCAAATGCTGGATCGCTTAACTGCAATGCTCGGTTAATCCTATACCAAATACATTGGTTATTTTATCAGTAATAGTAGTAGTAGTAGTAGTAGTAGTAGTAGTAGTAGTTCTAGTAGTAGTAGTCACTGGTTGCTCTTTTAATACACAACTTCATCTTGTTATTCTTCTTAAAGGAATGTACACTCTAAAAAATGCTGGGTAATTATTGGTTATTTTAACCCATCAAGATGGGTTTCTTATTCAAGCCAGAAAGATGCGTTGTTGCCCTTTTAATACACAAATTCTTCTTCTTCTTCTTCTTAAAGGAATGTACACGCTTTGTAGTTATTGGCCCAAAACAACGTTGGGTTAATTTAACCCAGAAAGATGGGTTTCTTATTTAACCCAGAAAGATGGGTTGTATATTCAACCCAAATGCTGGGTCGTTTAACTGCAATGCTCGGACAATCTTTCTCACATAAGTTATGTCACATATACAGGATCTTTGTCTTGTTTGGACAATCTTTGTCACATATAGATGATCTTTGTCACATATAGTGGATCTTTGTCATATATACAGGATATTTGTCAGATATAGACAATGTTTGTCACATATAGTGGATATGTGTCACATACAGAGGATCTTTGTCACCTATAGATGGTCTGTGTCACATATACATGAGCTATGTCACGTATACAGGATCTTTGTCACCTATAGATGGTCTGTGTCACATATAGACAATCTTTGTCACATAAACAGGATCTTTGTCACATACACAAGATCTTTTTCCACATTAACAGGATCTTTGTCACACATAGACGATCTTTGTCACAAAGAGGATGTTTGTCACATATAGAAGATCTTTGTCACAAAGATCTTTGTCACCTATAGACGATGTGTGTCACATATACACACTCTTTGTCACATATAGAGGATCTTTGTCACCTATAGACGGTGTGTGTCACATATACACACTCTTTGTCACATATAGAGGATCTTTGTCACATATAGAGGATCTTTGTCACATATAGAGGATCTTTGTCACGTATACAGGATCTTTGTCACCTATAGATGGTCTGTGTCACATATAGACAATCTTTGTCACATATACAGGATCTTTGTCACATACACAAGATCTTTTTGCACATTAACAGGATCTTTGTCACATATAGAAGATCTTTGTCACAGAGAGGATGTTTGTCACATATAAAAGATCTTTGTTACAAAGATCTTTGTCACATATAGAGGATATTTGTCACCTATAGATGATGTGTGTCACATATACACACTCTTTGTCACATATACACGATGTTTGTCACATATAGTGGATCTTTGTCATATATACAGGATCGTTGTCAGATATAGACAATGTTTGTCACATATATTGGATATGTGTCATATACAGAGGATCTTTGTCACCTATAGATGGTCTGTGTCACATATACATGAGCTATGTCACGTATACAGGATCTTTGTCACCTATGGACGGTCTGTGTCACATATACAGGATCTTTGTCACCTGTAGACGGTCTGTGTCACATATAGACAATCTTTGTCACATATACAGGATCTTTGTCACATATACAAGATCTTTTTCCACATTAAAAGGGTCTTTGTCACACATAGACAATCTTTGTCACAAAGAGGATGTTTGTCACATATAGATGGTCTGTGTCATATATAGACAATCTTTGTCACATAGACAATCATTGTCATATATACATGAGTTGTCACATATACAGGATATTTGTCATGTTTGGACAATCTTTGTCACATATAGTGGATCTTTGTCACATATACAGTGTTTGTCAGATATAGACAATGTTTGTCACATATAGTGGATCTTTATCATATACAGTAGACAATCTTTGTCTCATATAGACAATCATTGTCACATATACATGATCTATGTCACATATACAGGATGTTTGGATGATCTTTGTCACATACAGAGGATATTTTTCACATATAGACAATCTTTGTCACATACAGAGGATCTTTGTAACATATAGAAGAGCTTTGTTGTATACAGAATATCTTTGTCACATATAGACAATCTTTCTCACATAAGTTATGTCACATATACAGG
Source organism: Nerophis lumbriciformis (assembly GCF_033978685.3). NCBI lineage: Eukaryota > Metazoa > Chordata > Actinopteri > Syngnathiformes > Syngnathidae > Nerophis > Nerophis lumbriciformis. The sequence continues at coordinate 9,038,098 of NC_084564.2, read as the reverse complement.
ATCGTTGTCATGTTTGGACAATCTTTGTCATATATAGATGATCTTTGTCACATATAGTGGATCTTTGTCATATATAGAGGATATTTGTCAGATATAGACAATGTTTGTCACATATAGTGGATATGTGTCACATACAGAGGATCTTTATCACCTATAGATGGTCTGTGTCACATATACAGGATCTTTGTCACCTATAGATGGTCTGTGTCATATATAGACAATCTTTGTCACATAGACAATCATTGTCATATATACATGAGTTATGTCACATATACAGGATATTTGTCATGTTTGGACAATCTTTGTCACATGTAGTGGATCTTTGTCACATATACAGTGTTTGTCAGATATAGACAATGTTTGTCACATATAGTGGATCTTTATCATATACAGTAGACAATCTTTGTCTCATATAGACAATCATTGTCACATATACATGATCTATGTCACATATACAGGATGTTTGGATGATCTTTGTCACATACAGAGGATATTTTCCACATATAGACAATCTTTGTCACATACAGAGGATCTTTGTAACATATAGAAGAGCTTTGTTGTATACAGAATATCTTTGTCACATATAGACAATCTTTCTCACATAAGTTATGTCACATATACAGGATCGTTGTCATGTTTGGACAATCTTTGTCATATATAGATGATCTTTGTCACATATAGTGGATCTTTGTCATATATAGAGGATATTTGTCAGATATAGACAATGTTTGTCACATATAGTGGATATGTGTCACATACAGAGGATCTTTGTCACCTATAGATGGTCTGTGTCACATATACATGAGCTATGTCACGTATACAGGATCTTTGTCACCTATAGACGGTCTGTGTCACATATAGACAATCTTTGTCACATATACAGGATCTTTGTCACACAAGATCTTTTTCCACATTAACAGGATCTTTGTCACACATAGACGATCTTTGTCACAAAGAGGATGTTTGTCACAGATAGAAGATCTTTGTCACAAAGATCTTTGTCACCTATAGACGATGTGTGTCACATATACACACTCTTTGTCACATATAGAGGATCTTTGTCACCTATAGACGGTGTGTGTCACATATACACACTCTTTGTCACATATACACACTCTTTGTCACATATAGAGGATCTTTGTCACATATACATGAGCTATGTCACGTATACAGGATCTTTGTCACCTATAGATGGTCTGTGTCACATATAGACAATCTTTGTCATATATACAGAATCTTTGTCACATATAGAAGATCTTTGTCACAGAGAGGATGTTTGTCACATATAAAAGATCTTTGTCACAAAGATCTTTGTCACATATAGGATCTTTGTCACCTATAGACGATGTGTGTCACATATACACACTCTTTGTCACATATAGACGATGTTTGTCACATATAGTGGATCTTTGTCATATATACAGGATATTTGTCAGATATAGACAATGTTTGTCACATATAGTGGATATGTGTCATATACAGAGGATCTTTGTCACCTATAGATGGTCTGTGTCACATATACAGGATCTTTGTCATGTTTGGACAATCTTTGTCACATATAAATGATCCTTGTCACATATAGTGGATCTTTGTCATACAGTATATACAGGATATTTGTCAGATATAGACAATTTTTGTCACATATAGTGGATATGTGTCACATACAGAAGATCTTTGTCACCTATAGATGGTCTGTGTCACATATACATGAGCTATGTCACGTATACAGGATCTTTGTCACCTATAGACGGTCTGTGTCACATATAGACAATCTTTGTCACACATATACAGGATCTTTGTCACAAAGAGGATGTTTGTCACATATAGAAGATCTTTGTCATATATATATATATATATATATATATATATATATATATATATATATATATATATATATGACAAAGATCCTCTATATGTGACACAGATCTTCTATATGTGACAAACATCCTCTTTGTGACAAAGATTGTCTATATGTGACAAAGATCTTGTTAATGTGGAAAAAGATCTTGTGTATGTGACAAAGATCCTGTATATGTGACAAAGATTGTCTATGTGACACAGACTGTCTATAGGTGACAAAGATCCTGTATATGTGACATAGCTCATGTATATATGACAATGATTTTCTATATGTGACACAGTCTATAGGTGGCAAAGATCCTATATATATATATATATATAAATATATATATATATATATATATATATATATATATATATATATATATATATATATAGGATTTTTGTCACCTATAGACTGTCTGTGTCACATATAGACAATCTGTGTCACATATAGACAATCATTGTCATATATACATGAGCTATGTCACATATACAGGATCTTTGTCATGTTTGGACAATCTTTGTCACATGTAGTGGATCTTTGTCATATATACAGTATCTTTGTCAGATATAGACAATGTTTGTTAAGTATAGTGGATATTTGTCACATACAGAGGATCTTTGTCACACATACAGTAGACAATCTTTGTCTATATAGACAATCATTGTCACATATACATGATCCATGTCACATATACAGGATGTTTGTCATGTTTGGACAATCTTTGTCACATACAGAGGATCTTTGTAACATATAGAAGAGCTTTGTTGTACACAGAAGATTTTTGTCACATATAGAGGATCTTTGATGATCACTTTTGCAGTGTATTCCTAAAAACAGCACAGCGCTCCTGTCATATGCAGTAAAGGATCTTTGCAGGTGTTTTTGCATCCATCCATCCATTCATCCATCCATTTTCTACCATTTGTCCCTCTAGGGGTGGATGGGGGTGCTGGAGCCTATCCCAGCTGCAGTCGAGCGGGCCAACACAGAGTAGATTAAAAACAGCCCAGCGCTCCTGCTGGGTAGAAGATCTTTGACGAGTGTTTTTTTTTTTTTTTTGGCAGTAAGGTCTTGAAAAAAGAGCCGCAACATGGTCTCAAATAAATGATCTTTGACCAGCGTTTCTGCAGTACGGAACACATGTGCTGGTGTTAGTAACAGCATGACTTGATGACATTATTTGAAATGTGGTGATGAATCATTTGTAAAAAGTACACTTTTTGTCAGTATTATGTTTGTGCAGGCGGAATATGAATATTCATATTTGTGATGGACACCTGACCTAAAATGCAGAATGATCCAGAAGGGCGAGGACACATGAGCACTAAATAAATCTAATCCATTATTATTATTATTATTATTATTATTATTATTATTATTATTACATGGAAACAGCAACAAAAAAAAAGAATCCTGGTCAAGTCTGTTTCTGCTGACTCATGTTTTAGGGGGGGCTACCCACAAGTGGCGTTGCCATGACAACCATCTCGTATCCAGTTGCCATAAATCATTGCAATAACAACATGTTTCCAGTAGGACTGACAGCTTTTTTTTAATCTTACTTCCTGCTTGGACTTCCTACCTTCACCTCTTCATCAGCGTGTGTGTGTGTGTGTGTGTGTGTGTGTGTGTGTGTGTGTGTGTGTGTGTGTGTGTGTGTGTGTGTGTGTGTGTGTGTGTGCAAGATGTCCTTGAAGAGAAAGTGGAGACCTTTTGGACGAATGAATGACAGGAAACGTCTGCCGGGTTCTTGTCGCCATGACAACACAATCTCCTTCCACACAAAAAGTTGGTTTCCTTGCTTTGATAAGAAGCGGACCTTCTGGGCCCCCCACCAGGCCCCCCTCAGCTGCGGCCCTGCAGGCCCTCAGCTTGTTGGGACAGCTGCTCGGATCATCTCCTCTCTGCTGCCATGATTCACTTCTGAGTCAACATCACCAACTCCAGCAACAAAGCAGGCCTGACTCACACACATTTGGACCTCGCACTGATTACAACACACACACACACACACACACACACACACACACACACACACACACACACACACACACACACACACACACACACACACACACACACACACACACACACGCTGGAACTATTTATCTTTGTTGATCTTTTCTTTTGAACTTCAAATTTTCACTAATTGTTTTTACATCAGATAGTGAAAGTCATGCAAGTGTCATGTTTGTGTCATGTTTGTGTCATGTGACTTCAATGTTTGTGTCATGTGACTGTCATGTTTGTGTCATGTTACTGTCATGTTTGTGTCATGTTACTGTCATGTTTGTGTCATGAGATTGTCATGTTTGTGTCATGTGACTGCCATGTTTGTGTCATGTGATTGTCATGTTTGTGTCATGTTACTGTCATGTTTGTGTCATGTGACTGTCATGTTTGTGTCATGTGACTGTCATGTTTGTGTCATGTTACTGTCATGTTTGTGTCATGTTACTGTCATGTTTGTGTCATGAGATTGTCATGTTTGTGTCATGTGACTGCCATGTTTGTGTCATGTGACTGTCATGTTTGTGTCATGTTACTGTCATGTTTGTGTGTCATGTGACTGCCATGTTTGTGTCATGTGACTGTCATGTTTGTGTCACGTGTTTATTTCATGTTTGTGCCATGTGACTGTCATGTTTGTGTCATGTTACTGTCATGTTTGTGTCATGTGACTGTCATGTTTGTGTCATGCGACTGTCATGTTACTGTCATGGTTGTGTCACGTGTTTGTTTCATGTTTGTGTCATGTGACTGTCATGTGACTGTCATGTTTGTGTCATGTGACTGTCATGGTTGTGTCACGTGTTTGTTTCATGTTTGTGTCATGTGACTGTCATGTTTGTGTCATGTGACTGTCATGTGAGTGTTGTGTGATTGTTGTGTGTGTCATGTGAGTGTTGTGTGTGTCATGTGAGTGTTGTGTGATTGTTGTGTGTGTCATGTGAGTGTTGTGTGTATGTCATGTGAGTGTTGTGTGTGTCGTGTGAGTGTTGTGTGATTGTTGTGCGTCATGTGAGTGTTGTGTGATTGTTGTGTCATGTGAGTGTTGTGTGATTGTTGTGGGTGTCATGTGAGTGTTGTGTGTGTCATGTGAGTGTTGTGTGTGTGTCATGTGAGCGTTGTGTGTGTCATGTGAGTGTTGTGTGAGTGTTGTGTGATTGTTGTGTGTGTCATGTGAGTGTTGTGTGTGTGTCATGTGAGTGTTGTGATTGTTGTGTCATGTGAGTGTTGTGTGATTGTTGTGCGTCATGTGAGTGTTATGTAATTGTTGTGGGTGTCATGTGAGTGTTGTGTGATTGTTGTGTGTGTCATGTGAGTGTTGTGTGTGTCATGTGAGTGTTGTGTGATTGTTGTGTGTATCATGTGACTGTCACATGTGAGAGTCCAGTCCATAGTGGATCCAACATAATAGTGAGAGTCCAGTCCATAGTGGATCTAACACAATAGTGAGAGTCCAGTCCATAGTGGATCTAACATAATAGTGAGAGTCCAGTCCATAGTGGATCTAACACAATAGTGAGAGTCCAGTCCATAGTGGATATAACATAATAGTAAGAGTCCAGTCCATAGTGGATCCAACATAATAGTGAGAGTCCAGTCCATAGTGGATCTAACATAATAGTGTGAGAGTCCAGTCCATAGTGGATCTAACATAATAGTGAGAGTCCAGTCCACAGTGGATCTAACATAATAGTGAGAGTCCAGTCCATAGTGGATCCAACATAATAGTAAGAGTTCAGTCCATAGTGGATCCAACATAATAGTGAGAGTCCAGTCCATAGTGGATCTAACATAATAGTGTGAGAGTCCAGTCCATAGTGGATCTAACATAATAGTGAGAGTCCAGTCCATAGTGGATCTAACATAATAGTGAGAGTCCAGTCCATAGTGGATCTAACATGTTAATGAGAGTCCAGTCCATAGTGGATCTAACATGATAGTGAGAGTCCAGTCCATAGTGGATCTAACATAATAGTGAGAGTCCAGTCCATAGTGGATCTAACATAATAGTGAGAGTCCAGTCCATAGTGGATCTAACATAATAGTGAGAGTCCAGTCCATAGTGGATCTAACATAATAGTGAGAGTCCAGTCCATAGTGGATCTAACATAATAGTGAGAGTCCAGTCCATAGTGGATCTAACATGTTAATGAGAGTCCAGTCCATAGTGGATCTAACATGATAGTGAGAGTCCAGTCCATAGTGGATCTAACATAATAGTGAGAGTCCTGTCCATAGTGGATCTAACATAATAGTGAGAGTCCAGTCCATAGTGGATCTAACATAATAGTGAGAGTCCAGTCCATAGTGGATCTAACATAATAGTGAGAGTCCAGTCCATAGTGGGGCCAGAAATATCCTGGGTCAGGGGCCATAAAGAGGGGAGAGAACATGGAAGAGAACATCTCTCACACGCAGCGTGACATGACAGACGACTCTTCAGAGGAGTATGACACACGTGAATAATCTCCCGTGGGCGTCGCCACACGACGGCGGCGTTGCGCAACGAGCCGCGAAGGACTTTGGCATGAATCACGACTGTCCGGGCGCGCACGAGGGACCTCTTTCACGTCCAAAACAAGAGTTCTGCTTTCTGTTTTGAAGCTGCAGCAGGAAATGTCTCCGCAAATAGAAAGGAGAGCGCGAGCCAGCGGCGGCCGAGGAACTGTCAAAAGTTTACAAGTGGAGAAGAATGTCAATGACAGGGAGCGACGGAGCGCGTCATTCCTAAACACGCTGCAGGGTCACGCCCGGCAGAACCTTCTAGAACCTTCTGCTTCCACCCCAGCGGCCGGCGCCTCCCAGGCGGATCTGCACGTGACGGGACGCCCCCGGCTCGCACGTAAAGACGCTAATCGTACCTTCAGTATTATGGCAAGCCGTGACTCAGGCTCTCCATTGACCTGTCAATCAGAGGGCTGTGACACCAGTGGGCGGGGCTTGGCGGCAAATGGGTGCTGTGAAAACACAGAAATACCATCAGAAAATATCCAACTAAACAATGGAAAGAATGAACATTTTTTAAATAAACAAAAATAAAATATTTACAAAATCGAGAAATAATATAAAAATAATACAAAGAAAAATTGAAAGAAAAATACAAATATTAAACATAAACATTGGATATATGCTAAAAACATTTAAAAAAAATTGTAACTCTTTATGACGGTCAACACAAGAAAATATCCAACTAAACAATGAAAAGAATGAGCCCTTTTTTAGATAAACAAAAATAAAATATTTACAAAATCGAGAAATAATATACAAATAATACAAAGAAAAATACAAATAATAATTATAAACATCAGATATATATTAAAAACATTAAAAAAAATATATAACTCTATGACGGTAAACACACGAAAAAATATCCAACTAAACAATGGAAAGAATGAGCCTTTTTTTAGATAGACAAAAATAAAATATTTACAAAATTGAGAAATAATATAAAAATAACACAAAGAAAATTGAAAAAAAAATACAAATAATAAACATAAACATTGGATGCATATTAAAAACATTAAAAAATATATATAACTCTTTATGACGGTTAACACGCCAGAAAATATCCAACTAAACAATGGAAAGAATGAGCCTTTTTTTAGATAAACAAAAATAAAATATTTACAAAATCGAGAAATAATATACAAATATAACAAAGAAAAATTGAAAGAAAAATACAAATAATAAATATAAACATTGGATGTATACATATTAAAAACATTTAAAAAAATGTATAACTCTTTATGACGGTTAACACGCCAGAAAATATCCAACTAAACAATGGAAAGAATGAGCCTTTTTTTAGATAAACAAAAATAAAATATTTACAAAATCGAGAAATAATATACAAATAATAAAAAGAAAAATTGAAAGAAAAATACAAATAATAAATATAAACATCGGATATATACATATTAAAAACATTTAAAAAAAATTATAACTCTATGACGGTCAACACGCGAGAAAATATCCAACTAAACAATGGAAAGAATGAGCCTTTTTTTAGATAAACAAAAATAAAATATTTACAAAATCGAGAAATACTACACAATTAATACAAAGAAAATTTGAAAGAAAAATACAAATAATAAATATAAACATCAGATATATATTAAAAACATTTTAAAAAAATTATAACTCTTTATGACGGTCAACACGCGAGAAAATATCCAACTAAACAATGGAAAGAATGAGCCTTTTTTTAGATAAACAAAAATAAAATATTTACAAAATCGAGAAATAATATAAAAATAACACAAAGAAAAATTTAAAGAAAAATACAAATAAACATAAACATTGGATATATATTAAAAACATTAAAAAAATATATAACTCTTTATGACGGTTAACACGCCAGAAAATATCCAACTAAACAATGGAAAGAATGAGCCTTTTTTTAGATAGATAAAAATAAAATATTTACAAAATCGAGAAATAATATAAAAATAACACAAAGAAAAATTTAAAGAAAAATACAAATAAACATAAACATTGGATATATATTAAAAAGATTAAAAAATATATAACTCTTTATGACGGTTAACATGCCAGAAAATATCCAACTAAACAATGGAAAGAATGAGCCTTTTTTTAGATAAACAAAAATAAAATTATTTACAAAATCGAGATATAATATAAAAATAACACAAAAAAGATTGAAAAAAAAATACAAATAATAAACATAAACATTGGATATATATTAAAAACATTTAAAAAATATATATAGCTCTTTATGACGGTCAACACGCCAGAAAATATCCAACTAAACAATGGAAAAAAATTAGCCTTTTTTTAGATAAACAAAAATAAAATATTTACAAAATCGAGAAATACTATGAAAATAACACACAAAAAATGTAAAGAAAAATTCAAATAATAAACATAAACATTGGATATATACTAAAAGCATTTCCAAAAAAATATAACTCTTTATGACGGTCAACACGCCAGAAAATATCCAACTAAACAATGGAAAGAATGAGCCTTTTTTAGATAAACAAAAATAAAATATTGACAAAATCGAGAAATACTATGAAAATAACACAAAAAAATGTAAAGAAAAATACAAATAATAAACATAAACATTGGATATATATTAAAAACAGTAAAAAAATATATATATAACTCTTCATGACGGTCAACACGACAGAAAATATCCAACTAAACAATGGAAAGAATGAGCCTTTTTTTAGATAAACAAAAATAAAATATTTACAAAATCGAGAAATAATATAAAAATAACACAAAGAAAAATTTAAAGAAAAATACAAATAAACATAAACATTGGATATATATTAAAAACATTAAAAAAATATATAACTCTTTATGACGGTTAACACGCCAGAAAATATCCAACTAAACAATGGAAAGAATGAGCCTTTTTTTAGATAGATAAAAATAAAATATTTACAAAATCGAGAAATAATATAAAAATAACACAAAGAAAAATTTAAAGAAAAATACAAATAAACATAAACATTGGATATATATTAAAAAGATTAAAAAAATATATAACTCTTTATGACGGTTAACATGCCAGAAAATATCCAACTAAACAATGGAAAGAATGAGCCTTTTTTTAGATAAACAAAAATAAAATTATTTACAAAATCGAGATATAATATAAAAATAACACAAAAAAGATTGAAAAAAAATACAAATAATAAACATAAACATTGGATATATATTAAAAACATTAAAAAAAAAATATAGCTCTTTATGACGGTCAACACGCCAGAAAATATCCAACTAAACAATGGAAAAAATTAGCCTTTTTTTAGATAAACAAAAATAAAATATTTACAAAATCGAGAAATACTATGAAAATAACACACAAAAAATGTAAAGAAAAATTCAAATAATAAACATAAACATTGGATATATACTAAAAGCATTTCCAAAAAAATATAACTCTTTATGACGGTCAACACGCCAGAAAATATCCAACTAAACAATGGAAAGAATGAGCCTTTTTTAGATAAACAAAAATAAAATATTGACAAAATCGAGAAATACTATGAAAATAACACAAAAAAATGTAAAGAAAAATACAAATAATAAACATAAACATTGGATATATATTAAAAACAGTAAAAAAAATATATATAACTCTTCATGACGGTCAACACGACAGAAAATATCCAACTAAACAATGGAAAGAATGAGCCTTTTTTTAGATAAACAAAAATAAAATATTTACAAAATCGAGTAATATAAAAATAACACAAAGAAAAATTTAAAGAAAAATACAAATAATAAAGATAAACATTGGATATGTATTAAAAACATTAAAAACAATTTAATTATCCTACACAAATAATAATACTCTGTTTTGACTGAGACGTAGTAAAAATATATACAATAAAAAGTAAACATATCTTTAAAAATATAACCATTTAAAAAAAATATTGAAAAATGAACAATAAATAAGGCAAAGTTTGGATGACGTCTTGATTTAAAAAAAAAAAAAAAAAATATTCATTGCATAAAAAATTAAAATTGTAGAAAATATTTAAAAGCGGGTAAGTTGAGGCATAAAAAGTAAATCATAAAATGTAAAGATTAGTTTAAAAGTTAAAATTATGGTACCAATGATTGTCACACACACACCAGGTGTGGTGAGATTATCCTCTGCATTTGACCCATCACCCTCACCCCCTGGGTGGTGAGGGGAGCAGTGAGCAGCAGCGGTGGCCGCGCCCGGAAATAATTTTTTGGTGATTTAACCCCCAATTAAAACTTTTTGAAATACAAATACAAACATAACAAATACAAAACAAGCAATGAGTCGCAACGTCTCCTACACTCACCGGGTGACATTGGCGTAAACTGCTGCGGCTGTAGGCAACCTCCTTGAATAAAAGAAAAGAGAACTCCCCAAGATGTTAGTGTCTGCATTGGAAGTGTGATGAGTCAGCGGATTTGAAATGAACGCAGGGGGGCGGCGTGGCTCGGCTGAATGGGTTTCACCTTGTACAGTGCTTTGAGTCTCGAGAGAATAGCGCTATATAAATATAATTCACTTCACTTCAAAACTCCACAAACACACAAAAATGTTGTCAGTCCAAAAATAATTCTTCAATTAAAAAAGTTATTTGAAATTAAAAAATATTTTCTGCTATTTTAGTAAAACAAAATGGTTATCTTCAATTAAAAAACTATTTAAAAAATGTTTTGAAATAAAAAATAAAAAAAATTAGCAAGTAAAACAATAGAATTTTCTGCAAATAAAATCAATTTTCTTCAATTAAAAAAAAGATTCGCAGGTAAAAAAAAAAAAAAAAATTCTGCAAGTAAAAAAATACATTTTATTTTCAATTAAAAATTATTCACGAGTCAAAAAACAACATTCTCCTAAGTTAATAAAATTATTCGCAAGAAAGAAAAAAAAAACTTGTCTTCAACCAAAAGAACTATTTGCAAGTTAAAAAAAAAATATCCAACTAAACAATGGAAAGAATGAGCCTTTTTTTAGATAGACAAAAATAAAATATTTACAAAATTGAGAAATAATATAAAAATAACACAAAGAAAATTGAAAAAAAAATACAAATAATAAACATAAACATTGGATGCATATTAAAAACATTAAAAAATATATATAACTCTTTATGACGGTTAACACGCCAGAAAATATCCAACTAAACAATGGAAAGAATGAGCCTTTTTTTAGATAAACAAAAATAAAATATTTACAAAATCGAGAAATAATATACAAATATAACAAAGAAAAATTGAAAGAAAAATACAAATAATAAATATAAACATTGGATGTATACATATTAAAAACATTTAAAAAAATGTATAACTCTTTATGACGGTTAACACGCCAGAAAATATCCAACTAAACAATGGAAAGAATGAGCCTTTTTTTAGATAAACAAAAATAAAATATTTACAAAATCGAGAAATAATATACAAATAATAAAAAGAAAAATTGAAAGAAAAATACAAATAATAAATATAAACATCGGATATATACATATTAAAAACATTTAAAAAAAATTATAACTCTATGACGGTCAACACGCGAGAAAATATCCAACTAAACAATGGAAAGAATGAGCCTTTTTTTAGATAAACAAAAATAAAATATTTACAAAATCGAGAAATACTACACAATTAATACAAAGAAAATTTGAAAGAAAAATACAAATAATAAATATAAACATCAGATATATATTAAAAACATTTAAAAAAAATTATAACTCTTTATGACGGTCAACACGCGAGAAAATATCCAACTAAACAATGGAAAGAATGAGCCTTTTTTTAGATAAACAAAAATAAAATATTTACAAAATCGAGAAATAATATAAAAATAACACAAAGAAAAATTTAAAGAAAAATACAAATAAACATAAACATTGGATATATATTAAAAACATTAAAAAAATATATAACTCTTTATGACGGTTAACACGCCAGAAAATATCCAACTAAACAATGGAAAGAATGAGCCTTTTTTTAGATAGATAAAAATAAAATATTTACAAAATCGAGAAATAATATAAAAATAACACAAAGAAAAATTTAAAGAAAAATACAAATAAACATAAACATTGGATATATATTAAAAAGATTAAAAAATATATAACTCTTTATGACGGTTAACATGCCAGAAAATATCCAACTAAACAATGGAAAGAATGAGCCTTTTTTTAGATAAACAAAAATAAAATTATTTACAAAATCGAGATATAATATAAAAATAACACAAAAAAGATTGAAAAAAAAATACAAATAATAAACATAAACATTGGATATATATTAAAAACATTTAAAAAATATATATAGCTCTTTATGACGGTCAACACGCCAGAAAATATCCAACTAAACAATGGAAAAAAATTAGCCTTTTTTTAGATAAACAAAAATAAAATATTTACAAAATCGAGAAATACTATGAAAATAACACACAAAAAATGTAAAGAAAAATTCAAATAATAAACATAAACATTGGATATATACTAAAAGCATTTCCAAAAAAATATAACTCTTTATGACGGTCAACACGCCAGAAAATATCCAACTAAACAATGGAAAGAATGAGCCTTTTTTAGATAAACAAAAATAAAATATTGACAAAATCGAGAAATACTATGAAAATAACACAAAAAAATGTAAAGAAAAATACAAATAATAAACATAAACATTGGATATATATTAAAAACAGTAAAAAAATATATATATAACTCTTCATGACGGTCAACACGACAGAAAATATCCAACTAAACAATGGAAAGAATGAGCCTTTTTTTAGATAAACAAAAATAAAATATTTACAAAATCGAGAAATAATATAAAAATAACACAAAGAAAAATTTAAAGAAAAATACAAATAAACATAAACATTGGATATATATTAAAAACATTAAAAAAATATATAACTCTTTATGACGGTTAACACGCCAGAAAATATCCAACTAAACAATGGAAAGAATGAGCCTTTTTTTAGATAGATAAAAATAAAATATTTACAAAATCGAGAAATAATATAAAAATAACACAAAGAAAAATTTAAAGAAAAATACAAATAAACATAAACATTGGATATATATTAAAAAGATTAAAAAAATATATAACTCTTTATGACGGTTAACATGCCAGAAAATATCCAACTAAACAATGGAAAGAATGAGCCTTTTTTTAGATAAACAAAAATAAAATTATTTACAAAATCGAGATATAATATAAAAATAACACAAAAAAGATTGAAAAAAAATACAAATAATAAACATAAACATTGGATATATATTAAAAACATTAAAAAAAATATATAGCTCTTTATGACGGTCAAAACCACATTTTCTTCCATTACAAAAACTAACAAATTAAAAGTAAAAAAATGTTTTTCCTAAATTAAAAAAAAAATATTGACAATTTTTTAAATTAAAAACACAATTCACAAGTAAAACAAAATAGTTTTTTTCAATTAAACAATTTAAAAAATGTTTTGAAATAAAAAATAAAAAAAATTATCAAGTAAAAAAATAAAATTTTCTGCAAGTGAAAACAATTTTTTTCAATTAAAAAAAAGATTTGCAGGTAAAAAAAAAAAGGAAAAAATTCTGCATGTAAAAAAAAAAATGTTTTCTTTTCAATTAAAAATGATTCACAAGTCAAAAAACAACATTCTCCTAAATTAAAAAAATTATTAGCAAGTAAAAACAAACAAACTTTTCTTCAACTAAAAGAACAATTTGCAAGTAAAAAAACAACACATTTTCTTAAATTTAAAAAAACAACAATTTAAAGGTAAAAAATGTGTTTCCTAAATTATTATTTTTTATTCACAATTAAAAAAAAACAATTCCTTCAATCAAAAAAGTAAAAAAAAACTTCCCAGAGACTACATTGCTCACTGGGAACTCCAAGACAGCAGAAATAATAATAATAATAATTAATATGTTTTATGTATGTTCCCCAGATTTGTGCCTGGAGAGAATCCGGTCTCGGATGTCTACAGACCATTCCTTGGACTTCATTCTTGGTTTCACTGTCAGGTGTGGACCTTTTACACAGACAGGTGCGAGTGTTAAAACGGGTAAGTTTTAACTTGGGCATAAAATATAAATCATAAAAACTAAAGATTTGTTTAAAACATTTGAAATACAAATATCAAAACATGTAAACTATGTTATTAAAATATTACAAATAAATAATACAAAAATTGCATGGGTTTCTTGTAAAATGCCTTTAGAAATGATATAAAAATACACCTCCACCCACCATCAACAATTTCAGGTAGATTTGAGCATGTGTAAGAAAGTTATGACTGTCATCATTTTTCCGCAAAAGGGGGCGATAATAGCGCTGCAGTATTCACGTCGTTAGGTCCCGCCCAACACCCCGACCCACCATAAAAAATTTTTGTAGAGAATGGAGCATGCGGACGGAAGTTATGAGAGGTGTAATTTTTCACCATTAGGGGGCGATAACAGAACCGTAGTAGTGATGCAGTTGCGTCCCACCCAACGTCCTGATCCACCATAAAAAAAATTCGGGAAGATTGGAGCATGTGGACGGGAATTATGAGAGGTACAATTTTTCACCACAAGGGGGAAACAAAGGTGCTGCAGTACTTAGGCAGTGGCGTCCCACCCGACACCTCAACCAACCATAAAAAGATTTTAGGGAGATCAGAGCATGTGTAAGGAAGTTATGACAGTTATAATTTTTCACCACAAGGGGGCGATAAAGACGCTGCCGTATTCACATCGTTGGGTCTCGCCCAACACCCCGACCCACCATCAGATCAAATCAAATCACATTTTGGGAAGATTAGAGCATGCGGACAGAAGTTATGAAAGTTATAACTTTTCACCACTAGGGCGCCTTAGTAGTTATGCAGTTGCAACCCACCCAACACCCCGATCCACCATTAAAAAAAATCGGGAAGATTGGAGCGTGTGGAAGGAAGGTATGACTGTTATACTTTTTCACCACAAGGGGGTGATAAAGGCGCTGCAGTATTCATGCCATCAAGTCCCACCCAACACCCCGACCCACCATAGAAAATTTCAGAAAGATTGGAGCGTGTGGAAGGAAGTTATGAGTTATACTTTTTCACCACTAGGGGGCAAAAAAGGTGCTGCAGTCGTTGGGCAATTGCGTACCACCCAACACCCTGACCCACCATAAAACATTTCGGGAAGATTGGAGCATATGGAAGGAAGTTATGACTTATACCTTTTCACCAATAGGGGGCGATAAAGAAGTCGTAGTAGTTATGCAGACAAACAAACCCCGACCCAACATGAAAAAAATTCAGGAAGATTGGAGCATGTGGACGAGAATTATGAGAGGTACAATTTTTCACCACTAGGGGGAAACAAAGGTGCCGCAGTTGCGTCCCACCCAACACCTCAACCAACCATAAAAAGATTCCAGGAAAATTGGAGCATGTGGAAGGAAGTTATGACGGTTATACATTTTCACCACAAGGGGGCGACAAAGGTGCTGCCGTGTTCATGCCATCAGGTCCCGCCCAACACCTCGACTCACCGTAAAAAAATTCAACAAGATCCGAGTGTGTGTAATAATGATAATAATAATAATGGATTAGATTTTATATCGCGCTTTTCTATTATTAGATACTCAAAAATGAAGTGATACTTTTCCACCAAGAGGGGGCGATATTGGCACCATTGTAAAAATGCAGTTGCAACGCACCCAACACCCCGATTCACCATCAAAAATTTCAGGAATATCGGAGCGTGTGGAAGGGAATTATGACAGCTATACTTTTTCACCACAAGGGGGCGATGGTAGGGTCGATATTAACATCCAGGCATGGACCTGAACAACTGGTGTAATAAAGACAGTTTGATTGGTCCTGGCGTGGGGCAGATTTAGGCTCCGCCCACTTGTAAAGGCTATGAACAGGAAGTGACCCATGGGGCACTTCAGGGTGACATCATTTCTGTTTCCTGTCAAATGGCCAAAGAGACCATTTTGACAAATATCGTAAAATGACCAACGTAACAAATATTCATTGCATAAAGAAATTAAAAATGAAATAGCAAAAAAATGTAAAAAGTGGGTCAGTTTTAATTGAAGCATAAAAAAATAAGATCATGAAAATTAAAGACCCATGCCAAAAAAAATTGCATGGTTTCTTGTAAAATGTCTTTAGAAATAATACAAAAATAATAATATAAATAATTATTGGTTGAAATGTATCCTTAATAAATAAAGAAAAATGCAAATGATATTCATTAGATTTTAGTGGATTTATTCTAAAAACATTAAAAAAAATTAAAATAAAAATCGAAATTAGCCCACACAAATAATAATGCTCTGTTTTTAGAAGAAAAAATGTACAAAAAAATTAAAATGGGTTTTAATTGAGGCATAAAAAATAAGTCATAAAAATAAAGACAATTAAAAAAATTCAAATACAAAAATAATTAAAGTATGAAAACTATGTCATCAAAATATTACAAATAAAGGATAAAAACTTGCATGGTGGATTTATTCTAAAAATGTAAAAAATAAAAATAAAAAATAAAAATTCGAAAGCCTTAGTAAAAATAAATACAAAATAAAAAGTAAACATATCTTTGAAAATATGACCATTTGAAAAAAATAATGTAAAATGACCAATATAAGGCAAAGGAAGGAAAACAAATATTGATTGCATACATTTAAAAAAAATATATATATATATTTTTAAATGGGTCAGTTTTAATTGAGGCATACAAAATAAATCATAAAAATAAAGACATTTAACAATTTTTAAATACAAATAAATATAAAATATGAAAACTGTCATCAAAATATTACAAATAAAGGATAAATAAAAGTGCATGGTTTCTTGTAAAATGTCTTTAGAAATAATGTAAAAATAATAATAATAATACAAATAATTATTGGTTGAAATGTTTCCTTAATAAATAAAAATGCTAATTATATTCATTATATTTAAGTGGATTTATTCTAAAAACATTAAAATAAAAAAAATAAAAAGTATACGTGACACGTGACAAACACCGAACATTAACATTTTAAACAAGTTTTGAACTTCTTCTACAAAAATATTAATGTTTTGACTGAGCTTCATTCATAAATAAATACACATAAAAAAAACTAAAAAGGGTTTTTGAAAATATGAACATTGTACAAAAATTACACATGTAATAATGCAACATTTGGATGAAGCCTTAATTTTTTTTAAAGAACATGAAAAAATAATCTCTAAAAATAGAAAAATACGAAATAAATAAATGCACCATTTAACAATAGTCAGTTTTAATTGGGCTAAAAAATAAAAAAATGTTTTTAAAAATAGTCCAATATGAATACATGGTTAATAAAATATTACAAAGAAAGACTAAAAAAATGTTTTTTTTGTGAAACGACTTCGCTGACTTAAGAGTTTTGACATTTATCCAACAAACGTTGAGTCATCGTGTGATAAAGAAATAAAATCTGCTTTCCGCCTTTCGAATGTTGGCTCCTCCGCCATGCGGGGAAATGTTGTTTGTGTGTGTGTGTGTGTGTGTGTGTGTGTGTGTGTGTGTGTGTGTGGAGTCAGCATGCAGGCCTGCTTCACGTGGTTTGCAAAGGTGAAGGGCCATTAGGGCAAAGGCGAGTACAAGACTCAGTTACTCAGTAACTGGAACTCTCTTCTGACCATCACTGTGCAACACCCCCCCACCCCCCCCCCCCCACCCTCCACACACACACACACACACACACACACACACACACACACACACACACACACACACACACTGCAGTGCAGCTGCATGATGAAGAAATAGTTGAGTTTTCACATTTCTTTGCTGCAACCAAAGAAACACTCCAAAGTGGTCAAAGGAGGAATACATTGAAGTATGGGTGGTAATACACACTATCAACCAGCAGGGGGCAGCTAAGACGACCATTCACTCAGAAATGTGGGAAAAACCCCTGAAATAATAATAAAAATAGGAAGAAAATTATACTTTTTATAGTTTTCTCTGTAGACCTGCTGCTGTCTCTAATTAACGGGTTAAAAAATTTCGGTTTTTACCAGCTGTGGCTGTAGGCAACCCTCACCGTGTAATTTATGACACAAAAATGACATTTGGAACTTTTTCACAACTTGAATAAGTAATATAAAAGAAGCAGCGTCGTCAATGAGTCGATTCCATGAACCGGGTGACATTGGCATGAACTGCTGCGGCTGTAGGCAACCTCCTGGTGGCGTTTGAATTAAAGAAAAGAGAAGTGTGACGAGTCAGCAGGTGTATTTAGCTCTGCATGCGCTGTAAAATTTGGCGGTGCGAGTCGTGTAAATGCCCAAATGTGGAGTGAAATGAACGGAGTGGGGCGGCGTGGCTCGGTTGAGTGGGTTTCACCATGTAAAGCGCTTTGAGTCTCTAGAGAATAGCGCTATATAAATATAATTCACCTTACCTCAGAACTCCACAAACAAACTCACGCCCAAACCATTCTCAAGAAGAAAAATCTGCAATTAAAATGTTTTTTCGAAATTAAAAAATATTTTCTGCAATTTTCTTGAAACAATTCATAAGTACTAAAACTATTTTTTCTTTAATTAAAAAACCTATTTAAAAGTAAAAAAGTAATAATTCTTAAACTAAAAAAAATATTTTCTTAAATAAATAAAAAATTTGCAAGTAAAAAAAAACCCAACAAAACCAAAACAATTTTCTTGAATTCAAACAATTCGTAAAAAAAAAAAAATTCTGCAAAAAAAAAATTATTCATAAGTAAAAAAAAAAACACATTTTTTTTGTCAGTTAACAATCATACACAAGTAAAAAAACATTCTCCTAAATTTAAAAAAAAAAAAAATTCTGCAAGTAAAAAAGAAATTAATTTTGCAAGTAAAATAATTATTGGCAAGTAAAAAAAACTATTTTCTTTAACTAAAAGAACAATTTACAAGTTAAAAAATATATATTTTCTTCAATTAGAAAACAATTTAAAAGTAAAAAAAAAACTAAAAAAAACTACAAATCATGTAAAAAAAATTAAAAACAATTCTGCAAGTAAAAACTATTTTCTTCAATTAAAAAAACAATTCGCATGTAAAAAAAAAACAACACATTTTCTTGAATTCAAACAATTCACAAGTAAAACAAATAATTTTCTGCAAAAAAAAAAATATTCACATCTTATGGATGGATGGATGGATTCGCAAGTAAAAACACATTTCTTGAAATACAAAACGATTCGCAGGTAAAAAAAAAATTAAAAAAAAAGATTTGCAAGTAAAAATTTTAAAAAAAATTAAAATTCTGCAAATAATAAAACGATGTAAAATAATAATAATAAAAGTCTGCAAGTAAAACAATTCAACTAAAATAACAATTTGCAATGTAAAAAAACAATTTTCTTCAATTAAAAAAAAAAAGTAAAAGTAAAAAAACTAAAAAAAAAAGTTTAAATTTTAAAAATTATTTGCAAGTAATTTTTTCTTCTTTTCTGCGGGTAATAAAATATCCGTAAGTAAAAACTATTTTCTTCATTTAGAAAAAACGATTCGCATATAAAAAAAACCAAAAAAACCCACACATTTTCTTGAATTCAAACAATTCACAAGTAAAACAAATAATTTTCTGCAAATAAAAAAATATTCACAACTTACAAAAAACATATTTCAATTAAAAATGATTCAAAAGTGCAAAAAACAATTTTCTTCACTTAATGATTGATTGAATTAAAAAAATATATATTTAAAAAGGAAATTCAATTTAAAAAAGTATTCGCAAGTAAATGAGGTGGCGACTTGTCCAGGGTGTACACCGCCTTCCGCCCGATTGTAGCTGAGATAGGCTCCAGCGCCCCCCGCGAACCCGAAGGGAATAAGCGGTAGAAAATGGATTGATGGATGGATTCGCAAGTAAAAACACATTTCTTGAATTACAAAACGATTCGCAGGTAAAAAAAAAAAAAAAAAAAAAAAAAAAAAAAAAAAAAAAGGATTTGCAAGTAAAAATTTTAAAAAAAATTAAAATTCTGCAAATAATAAAAGGATGTAAAATAATAATAATAAAGTCTGCAAGTAAAAAAATTCAACTAAAAGAACAATTTGCCATGTAAAAAAAAAAAAAAATGTCTTCAATTAAAAAAAAATTTAAAAGTAAAAAAACTAAAAGAAAATGTTTAAATTTTAAAAATTATTTGCAAGTAATTTTTTCTTCTTTTCTGCGGGTAAAAAAATATCCGTACGTAAAAACTATTTTCTTCATTTAGAAAAAAACGATTTGCAGGTTAAAAAAAAAAAAAAAAAAAATTCTTGAATGTTAAAAAATTCTTAAGTAAAATAAATACTTTTCTGTAAATAAAAAAAGATTCTAAATTTAAAAAACTTTTTTCGATTAAAAAACCTGAGGAGAAAAAAAACCATTAAATTAAATTTAAAAAATGATTCGCAAGTTAAAAAAATCTATTTTTTCAACTAAAAGGAACAATTGGCAAGTTAAAAAAATATCCTCTTCAAAAAAACAATTTTATTCAATTAAAAAACAACTTAAAAGTACAAAAACTATTTTCCTAAATTAAAATAAATTATTCAGAATTAAAAAAAAAAAATTCCATCAATAAAAAAAAAAGTCCCAAAAAATTCCCAGAGACCACGGTGCTCACTGGGACCTCCAAGGCAACACATACAGTATGTTTTTTTTGTTTTTTTTTAGATCTTCCCAAGATTTGTGCCTGGAGACAATCCTGTTTCTTAAGTCTACAGACCATTCCTTGGACTTCATTCTTGGTTTCACTGTCAGGTGTGGACCTTCTACATAGACAGGTGTGTGTGCCTTTAACAACCATATGCAGCCAGCCAACTGAATTTAGCACAGGTGGACTCCAACGAAGCTGTAGGAACATCTCAAGGATGATCAGTTGAAACAGGATGCACCTGAGACCACTTTGGCAAAGGATGTCAAGACTTTATGTCCATGTGAGTTCTTACTTTTTTATTTCTAATACATTTGCAAAACAAACAAACAAAAAAAACACATTGCCATTATAAAAAATAATGTATTCCATTTTGGAAAAAGGCTGTAACACTACATGTGATTTCTAAGTGGTTTTTATTATCTTTTATAAATTAGCATACCTTTCTTAAAAAAAAAACATTTTCACAATGTCATTATGGGGTATTGTGTGGAGAATTTTGAGGGCAAAAATGAATTGAATCCATTTTGGAAAAAGGCCTTTAAACACTACATGTGACTTGTAAGTTTTTTATATTTAATACATTAGCAAAAGTTTCTTAAAAAAACATGTTCACCCTGTCATTATGGGGTATTATGTGTAG
Organism: Nerophis lumbriciformis; assembly: GCF_033978685.3. Taxonomy (NCBI): domain Eukaryota; kingdom Metazoa; phylum Chordata; class Actinopteri; order Syngnathiformes; family Syngnathidae; genus Nerophis; species Nerophis lumbriciformis. The sequence goes on along the minus strand of NC_084564.2, from coordinate 9,016,463 downwards.
AATTTTGAGGACAAAAATTAATTTAATCCATTTGGAAAAAAAGGCTGTAACAATCCATGTGATTTATTATTTGTTTGTTTTTAAATATATTAGCTACAATTTTTAAAAATAAAACATTTTCACACTGTCATTATGGGGTATTGTGTGTAGAATTTTGAGGACAAAAATGAATGTATTACATTTTGGAATAAGACTAACACTACATGTGATTTGTAGGTTTTTTATATTTTTTATAAATTAGCAAAAGTTTATTTAAAAAAACATGGTCACACTGTCATTATGGGGTATTGTGTGAGCATTTTGAGGACAAAAATTAATTTATTACATTTGGGGGGAAAAGGCTGCAACACTACATATAATTTCATATTTTTTTATGTTTAATAAATGAGCAAAAATGTCTTAAAAATGTTTTTCCACACTGTCATTATGGGGTATTGTGTGTAGAATTTTGAGGACAAAAATGCATTTCATCCATTTTGGAAAAAGGATGTAGCCGTAAATGTGATTTCTAAGTTGTTGTTTTTTTAATTTGTAATAGATTAGCAAAAATTTCTAAAAACAAATCACACTGTAATAATGGGGTGTTGTGTGTAGAATTTTGAGGACAAAAATGAAGGTATTCCATTTTGGGAAAAGGCTGTAAAACTACATGTGATTTCTAAGTTTTTTATTTTTAATAGATTAGCAAACACTTCTAAAAATAAATAAATAAATAAACCACACTGTCATTATGGGGTGTTGTGTGTAGAATTTTGAGGACAAAAATGTATTGCATTTTGGAAATAGGCCGTAACACTACATGTGGTTTCTTATTTTTTTTATTTTTAATACATTAGCAAAAATTTCTAGAAAAAAATAATTAAAAAAATCACACTGTCATTATGGGGTATTGTGTGTAGAATTTTGAGGACAAAAAAAAAAATTTATTCCATTTTGGGAAAAGGCTGTAACGCTATACGTGATTTCTAAGTTTTAATTTTTTTATATATTTTTTTATAAATGAGCAAAAATGTCTAAGAAAAACAAAAAAACTTTCACACTGTTATTATGGGGTGTTGTGTGTAGAATTTTGAGGACAAAAATGAATTTATTCCATTTTGGGAAAAGGCTGTAAAATTACATGTGATTTCTTAGTTTTTTAATTATTAATAAATTCGCAAAATTTTTTAAAAATTAAATTAAAATTCTGTGAACACTTCCTGCATGCACTGTACACTTAGTTATGGACACATCCATCAAAAACTAAATAGTGTGTAAAAAAAAATAAAAAAAAATTCATAGATTAACAAGCATTTAAAAAAAAAAAAAAAACATTTCACAATGTTATTATGGGGTGTTGTGTGTATAATTTTGAGGACAAAGTTGAATGTACTCCATTTAGAAAAAAGGCTGTAACACTACATGTCATTTATTAGTTTTATTTTTAATAAATTTGCAAAAAATTTCTAAAATATAATAAAAAAATCACACTGTCCTTATGGGGTATTGTGTGTAGAATTTTGAGGACAAAAATTAATTTATTCCATATTGGAAAAAAGGTTGTAACGCTATACGTGATTTCTAAGTTTAATTTTTTTATATTTTTTTTAATAAATTAACAAAAATTTCTAAAAAAAAAAAAAAAAAAATCACACTGTCTTTATGGGGTATTGTGTGTAGAATTTTGAGGACAAAAATGAATGTATTCCATTTTGGAAAAAGGCTGTAACGCTATATGTGATTTCTAAGTTTTAATTTTTTTAATATATTTTAATTTTTTTTTATAAATGAGCAAAAATGTCTAAGAAAAACAAAAAAAACTTTCACACTGTTATTATGGGGTGTTGTGTGTAGAATTTTGAGGACAAAAATGAATGTATTGCATTGTGGAAAAAGGCTTTAACACTACATGTGATTTATTATTTTTAATACATTAGCAAAAAATTCTAAAAAAAAATAAAAAATCACACTGTCGTTATGGGTTATTGTGTGTAGAATTTTGAGGACAAAAGTTAATTTATTCCATTTTGGGAAAAAGGCTGTAACACTATATATGATTTCCAAGTTTTTTTTGTTTTTTTTTATAAATTAGCAAAGATTTCTAAGAAAAACAAAAAAACTTTCACACTGTTATGGGGCATTGTGTGTAAAATTTTGAGGACAAAAATGTATTGCATTTTGGAAATAGGCCGTAACACTACATGTGGTTTCTTATTTTTTTTATTTTTAATACATTAGCAAACATTTCTAAAAAAAATAATTAAAAAAATCACAGTCATTATGGGGTATTGTGTGTAGAATTTTGAGGACAAAAATTAATTTATTCCATATTGGAAAAAGGCTGTAACGCTATACGTGATTTCTAAGTTTTAATTTTTTAAATATTTTTTTTATAAATGAGCAAAAATGTCTAACAAAAACAAAAAAACTTTCACACTGTTATTATGGGGTGTTGTGTGTAGAATTTTGAGGACAAAAATGAATGTATTGCATTGTGGAAAAAGGCTTTAACACTACATGTGATTTATTATTTTTAATAAATTAGCAAAAATTTCTAAAAAAAAAAAAAAATCACATTGTCATTATGGGGTATTGTGTGTAGAATTTTGAGGACAAAAATTAATTTATTCCATATTGGAAAAAGGCTGTAACGCTATACGTGATTTCTAAGTTTAAATTTTTTAAATATTTTTTTTATAAATGAGCAAAAATGTCTTACAAAAACAAAAAAACTTTCACACTGTTATTATGGGGTGTTGTGTGTAGAATTTTGAGGACAAAAATGAATTTATTCCATTTTGGGAAAAGGCTTTAACACTACATGTGATTTATTATTTTTAATAAATTAGCAAAAATTTCTAAAAAAAAAAAAAAAAAAAAAAATCACACTCATTATGGGGTATTGTGTGTAGAAATTTGAGGACAAAATGAATTTATTCCATTTTGGAAAAAGGCTGTAACACTATTTGTGATTTCTAAGTTTAAATTTTTTTATATATTTTTTAATAAATTAGCAAAAATTTCTAAAAAAAAAAAAAAAAAAAAATAATTCACACTGTTATTATGGGGTATTGTGTGTAGAATTTTGAGGACAAAATTAATTTATTCCATTTTGGAAAAAGGCTGTAACACTATTTGATTTCTAAGTTTTACTTTATTTATATATATATATATATATATATATATATATTAGCAAAAATTTCTAAGAAAAACAAAAACATTCACAGTTATTATGGGGTGTTGTGTGTAGAATTTTGAGGACAAAAATGAATGTATTGCATTGTGGAAAAAGGCTTTAACACTACATGTGATTTATTATTTTTAATAAATTAGCAATTTCTAAAAAAAAAAAAAAATCACATTGTCATTATGGGGTATTGTGTGTAGAATTTTGAGGACAAAAATTAATTTATTCCATATTGGAAAAAGGCTGTAACGCTATACGTGATTTCTAAATTTTAATTATTTTATATATTTTTTAATAAATTAGCAAACATTTCTAAAAAATAAAAATAAAAATCACACTCATTATGGGGTAATGTGTGTAGAAATTTGAGGACAAAATGAATTTATTCCATTTTGGAAAAAGGCTGTAACACTATTTGTGTTATATATATATATATATATATATATATATATATATATAAGCAAAAATTTCTAAGAAAAACAACAAAAACATTCACACTGTTATTATGGGGTATTGTGTGTAGAATTTTCAGGACAAAAATGAATGTATTGCATTTTGGAAAAAGGCTGCAACACTACATGTGATTTCTTTGTTTTTTTATTTTTAATAAATTAGCAAAAATAAAATAATTGTGAGAACACTTCCTGCATGCACTGTAGTTATGGACACATGAATCAAGAACTAAATGATGTTCTGGCAAATGACAGCCTTATTCCTTTTTCGGAGCAACAAATGTGAGAATTTGAAAGTGAAATTTTAATTATCCGGACGCTACCTGTTCATGAAGTCTTCTTCTGATGCTCACCATCAACACTATTGCTGACACAGCACTTTAGTATTATCACATGGTGTTGAGCAATAAACCTTCTCTTTTCCACTTTCTCATGCACTCCAAATCATTATTCAAGTGAAACAACATTAATTATGACATGTTTGCAACTTTAAACATCAAACTTCTGCTTACCTTTCCTTTCTTGGGGGCCGAGAGGAGGTGGGGGTGGGGGGTTCAGACCTCCGTGACGCGTTCATGCCAGTGCACGACTCAGTGAGTAATGATTGACAGCAGCGTGGGATTACTCACGCCCAATCTGTCACACCTTCTCCTTCCAAACGCCATTACAGCGTCTCGTGTGAATGTTCAGACGTGTTCAACGCCACTTGTCATGTGCATCGATACTGGACCGTCGACACCAGATCTCTATGCTCTGATATCGATTCTCAAATCAAAACATCGATACTTTTGATACCGCCAATACCAGATCTTTATGCTCTAATATCGATCCTCATCAAAACATCGATACTTTTCATACCGCCAATACCAGATCTCTATGCTCTGATATCATTCTCAAATCAAAACATCGATACTTTTGATACAGCCAATACCAGATCTTTATGCTCCTAATATCGATCCTCAAATCAAAATATCGATACTTTTGATACCGCCAATACCAGATCTTTATGCTCTATTATCGATCCTCATATCAAAACATCGATACTTTTCATACCGCCGATACCAGATCTCTATGCTCTGATATCAATTATCAAATCAAAACATCGATACTTTTGATACCGCCAATACCAGATCTTTATGCTCTAATATCGATCCTCATATCAAAACATCGATACTTTTCATACCACTGATAACAGAACTTTATGCTCTGATATCAATTCTCAAATCAAAACATTGATACTTTTGATACCGCCAATACCAGATCTTTATGCTCCTAATATCAGTTCTCAAATCAAAATATCGATACTTTTGATACCGCCAATACCAGATCTTTATGCTCTAATATCGATCCTCATATCAAAACATCGATACTTTTCATACCGCCGATACCAGATCTCTCTGCTCTGATATAAATTCTCAAATCAAAACATCGATACTTTTGATACCACCAATACCAGATCTTTATGCTCCTAATATCGATCCTCCAATCAAAATATCGATACTTTTGATACCAGATCTTTATGCTCTAATATCGATCCTCAAATCAAAATATCGATACTTTTGATACCGCCAATACCAGATCTTTATGCTCTATTATCGATTCTCATATCAAAACATCGATACTTTTCATACCCCCGATACCAGATCTCTATGCTCTGATATCAATTATCAAATCAAAACATCGATACTTTTGATACCGCCAATACCAGATCTTTATGCTCTAATATCGATCCTCATATCAAAACATCGATACTTTTCATACCGCTGATAACAGAACTTTATGCTCTGATATCAATTCTCAAATCAAAACATTGATACTTTTGATACCGCCAATACCAGATCTTTATGCTCCTAATATCAGTTCTCAAATCAAAATATCGATACTTTTGATACCAGATCTTTATGCTCTAATATCGATCCTCAAATCAAAACATCGATACTTTTCATACCGCCGATACCAGATCTCTATGCTCTGATATCAATTCTCAAATCAAGACATCGATACTTTTGATACCGCCAATACCAGATCTTTATGCTCTAATATCGATCCTCATATCAAAACATCGATACTTTTCATACCGCTGATAACAGAACTTTATGCTCTGATATCAATTCTCAAATCAAAACATTGATACTTTTGATACCGCCAATACCAGATCTTTATGCTCCTAATATCAGTTCTCAAATCAAAATATCGATACTTTTGATACCAGATCTTTATGCTCTAATATCGATCCTCAAATCAAAACATCGATACTTTTCATACCGCCGATACCAGATCTCTATGCTCTGATATCAATTCTCAAATCAAGACATCGATACTTTTGATACCGCCAATACCAGATCTTTATGCTCTAATATAGATCCTCAAATCAAAATATCGATACTTTTCATGCTTCATTTCAGGGGTGTCCAAACTTTTTCCACCAAGGGCCACATACTGAAAAGTCAAAACATGGGGCCATTTTGATAAAATAATGATAAAAAACAGGTATCAATTAGGTGACTGAGTATATTTTTATTAATTATTACTTAAAACATTTAGTCTTTTACTCATTATGTACCGATTATTTTGCTCTTTTTTTACATTTTTATTGTCATGTGTATCGATACTGGACCATTGATACCCCTGATACTAGATCTCTATGCTCTGACGTTGATTTTCAAATCAAAACATCGATACTTTTCATACCGCCGATACCAGATCTCTTTGCTCTGATATCGATTCTCAAATCAAAACATCAATACTTTTGATACCGCCAATACCAGATCTCTATGCTCTAATATCGATCCTCAAATCAAAACATCGATACTTTTCATACCGCCGATACCAGATCTCTATGCTCTGACGTCAAGGGCCACATACTGAAAAGTCAAAGCATGGGGGCCATTTTGATATTTTTTTTTTTTTTTTTTTTTTAAAGAGCTAAAAACAGATAGTGTTGGCTATAAAAAACAAAAAACAAAGTATGTTTTTTACAATTAATTAGTACTTAAAACATTTAATCTTTTTTTCATTACATACGGACCGTTTTTCTCTTTTTAATTTTTACTGTTTTTTTCCACGTGAGAATAGAATAAAACTAATGATATAATTGTGTATCTGCATAACTTAGTGTGTCAAAAATTCTGCCTGCAGGAAAATATTAATGTTCAGTTTATTATGTTTATTATGCTTGTCATTTTTATAATTAATGTATAAATTAGTATTTTATTTTTTAACTAAGTAAACTTTGTTTGTATTTTAAATACAATTGTATTTTTATTTTGAGAGCTTCCATTATTTTACATCAGGGGTGTCTGAACTTTTTCCCACCAAGGGCCACATAGGGAAAGTCAAGTATTTTTATTTTTAAAAATAAATGCTAAAAACAGATATTGTATAGTCAAGTATGAAAACCTTTTTAATATTGTTACGTACTTTGTTTGTTTTTAAGCTAAAAACAGACTATATATTTTTTTTTATTAGTAGTTAAAAAAAAGTAATCTTTCTCATTACATTACGATTTTTTTTTTTTTTACATTTTTACTGTTTTTTCCCCATGTAAGAATAGCATAATAATAATTATTATTATAATAATATTGTGTATCTGCATAATTTAGTGTGACAAATATTCTGCTTGTACAAAAATATTAATGTTTAACATATTTACAGTGTCGACTTGTCCAGGGTGTACACTGCGTTCCGCCCGATTGTAGCTGAGATAGGCTCCAGCGCCCCCCGCGACCCCAAAAGGGAATAAGCGGTAGAAAATGGATGGATGGATGGATATTTACAGTGTTTATTGTTGTAATTTTTTTTTTTTTACTGACTATACTTTAGTCATAAGTGTATTTAATTTTTTTGTTATTTTGAGAGCTTCTAATATTTTAGTTCTGAGGGCCACATACTTAAAAGTCAAGTAGGGGGGGTCATTTTGATATATTAAAAAAAACAGCTAAAAACAGATATATATATTTAAAGACAAAACTTTGATGTATGTGACTAATTACTTTATTAATTATTAGTTTTAAAATTTCAGCTTGTTTTCATTACATTCCGATTATTTTTGCCCTTTTTTCTTACATTTTTACTGTTGTTTTTTTCCTCATGTAAGAATAACATAATAATTATAATAATAGTGTGTATCTGCATAACTTAGTGTGACAAATATTCTGCCTGTACGAAAATATTAATGTTCAGTTACATATTTAAGTGTTTATTGTTGTAATTTATTTTTTATTTTTTTACTGACTATACTTTAGTCATAAATTTAGTTATAAGTGTATTTTATTTTATTTTTATTTTGAGAGCTTCTAATATTTTAGTTCTGAGGGCCACATACTGAAAAGTCAAGTAGGGGGGACCATTTTCATATATTTAAAAAAAAAATATGCTAAAAACATTTATTTAAAGACAAAACTTTGATGTATGTGACTAATTACTTTATTAATTATTAGTTTTGAAATGTCAGCTTTTTTTCATTACATTCCAATTATTTTTGCCCTTTTTTCTTACATTTTTACTGTTTTTGTTCCCCTCATGTAAGAATAACATAATAATAATTATAATAATATTGTGTATCTGCATAACTTAGTGTGACAAATATTCTGCCTGTACGAAAATATTAATGTTCAGTTACATATTTAACAGTGTTTATTGTTGTAATTTACTTTTTATTTTTTTACTGACTATACTTTAGTCATAAGTTTAGTTATAAGTGTATTTAATTTTTTTAAATTTTGAGAGCTTCTAATATTTTAGTTCTGAGGGCCACATCTGAAAAGTCAAGTAGGGGGGACCATTTTGATATTTAAAAAAAAAGAAAATGCTAAAAACATATATATATATATATATATATATATATATATATATATAAGACAAAACTTTGTGATGTATGTGCCTAATTACTTTATTAATTTTTAGTTTTAAAATTTCAGCTTTTTTTCATTACATTCCGATTATTTTTGCCCTTTTTTTCTTACATTTTTATTGTTGTTTTTTTAGACATTGAAAATACACAACAATTTTAGTTCTGTGTACTTGCACAAAGTATCGCATGGGTATGGCCGATACCAGTCTAAGTTTGACTGGGTGTGGGATGGGAAATAAATGTGGTGGTTTGGCACATCACTGCTGGTCAGGCTTATGAGGGAGGGGGGTGCACGGGGGGGGGGGGGGGGGGGGGCGTTTAAGGGTCACAGGACACAACAAGGGGAGCGTTTGGGTCATTAGCGTCCACATTTGATGTACAAAGTGTTCACGGCAGCAAAAGCAAAGGCCTTACTTCTGGGAGGAGAGGCGAACACAAAGATGCACACATGCAAAGCATTCTGGGCCAAGGGGGGGGCGGGGCGCCCACCAGGGGACGTTTCCAGAAGGGCGACGGCCGGTGCTCCGTCTTTGGCTAATCTTTGACAGCGGGGAGCCAGTCATGTGTGCGCTGGCTCTCTGAGCAAACGCCAACGTCTCCCATAGGCTTTGTTTATCAGGCCACCTGGACCTGCATCTGGTCAGCCTCCTCGCCAGATGGAGCCGCATTAATAACGCCGTCGTATGTGTCCAGTCATCACCAACTGGGGGGGCCAGTCCTGTGCCAAACCACCCATTTTCTCTCCCGTCCCAACCCAGTCACAGTCAGGCCGGTATCGGAGCGGTAGGGCCGATATCGATTCTTTGAAGTGTTGGCTAAAAGTTGTGCATTTTCAAATAATTACACTTACATCTAAAAGAAAAAAACTGTAAAAATGTAAGAAAATGAGCAAAAACCGGAATGTAACGAGAAAACGCTGACATTTTTGAATTAATAATAAACAACATAATTAGTCAACTATAACAGCTTTTTGTCTTTAAATACAGACATCTGTTTTTAGACTTTTGTTTTAAATAAAATATTTGTTTAATATTTGACTTTTCAGTATGTGGCCTTGGTAGAAAAAGATTAGACACCCCTAATGTAAAATATTAGAAACTATCCAAATAAAAATTAATGATTTTGTTTCCGATACCAAGTCATATTCAGGCTGGTATCGGATCGGTACCGGGTTTACTTTGTGTAAGTACACTTGAAGTGTCGGCTAAAAGTTGTGTATTTTCAAATAATTACACATCTATCTAAAAAAACAAAAAAAAACAACAGTAAAAATGTAAGAAAAAAAGAGCAAAAAATTGGAATGTAATGAGAAATTTTTAAATGAATAATAAAAAACAATCAGTCAACTATAACACAGAGTTTTGTCTTTAAATATATAAAACATCTGTTTTTAGACTTTTGTTTTAAATAAAATATTTTTTTAATATTTGACTTTTCAGTATGTGGCCCTTGGTAGAAAAAGTTTAGACACCCCTGATGTAAAATATTAGAAACTCTCCAAAATATATTTAAACCACTGATTTTGTTTGCCATACCCAGTCAAATTCAGGCCGGTATGGGATCGGTAGGGCCGATATCGATACTTTGAAGTGTCGGCTAAAAGTTGTGCATTTTCAAATAATTACACATAAATCTAAAAGAAAAAAAATGTAAAAATGTAAGAAAATGAGCAAAAATCGGAATGTAACGAGAAAACGCTGACATTTTTAAATGAATAATAAACAACATAATTAGTCAACTATAACAGTGTTTTGTCTTTAAATATATAAAACATCTGTTTTTAAACTTTTGTTTTAAATAAAATATTTTTTTAATATTTGACTTTTCAGTATGTGGCCTTTGGTAGAAAAAGTTTAGACACCCCTGATGTCAAATATTAGAAACTCTCCAAAATATATTTAAACCACTGATTTTGTTTGTGACAGTCAGTCAAATTCAGGCCGGTATCGGATCGGTAGGGCCGATATCGATACTTTGTGTAAGTACACATGAAGTGTCGGCTAAAAGTTGTGTATTTTCAAACAATTACATATCTTTTTAAAAATAAACAGTAATAATGTAAGAAAAAAGAGCAAAAATCGGAATGTAATGAGAAATTTTTAAATTAATAATAAAAAACATAATTAGTCAACTATAACAAAGTTTTGTCTCTAAATATATAAAACATCTGTTTTTAGCATTCTTTAAAAAAAAAGAAACAAAAAATGTAAATACTTGACTTTTCAGTATGAGGCCTTGGTGGAAAAAGTTTAGACACCCCTGATGTAAAATATTAGAAACTACAAATAAAAATGAATGATTTTGTTTCCGATACAGAGTCATATTCAGGCTGATATCGGATCGGTACCGGGTTTACTTTGTGTAAGTACACTTGAAGTGTCTGCTAAAAGTTGTGTATTTTCAAATAATTACATATCTAAAAAAAAAAAAAAACAGTAAAAATGTAAGAAAAAAGAGGAAAAATTGGAATATAATGAGACATTTTTAAATTAATAATAAATAACATAATTAGTCAACTATAACACAAAGTTTTGCTGTTTAAATATATAAAACATCTGTTTTTTAGTTTTTTTTTTGAATAAATAAAAATCTAAATACTTGATTTTTCAGTATGTGGCCCTTGGTGGAAAAAGGTTAGACACCCCTGATGTAAAATATTAGAAACTCTCCAAGTAAAAATAAAATATACTTAAACCACTGATTTTCTTTCCGATACTGAGTCAAATTCAGGCTGGTATCGGCCATACCGATATACAAATATGTCTAACGTGTCTGCTTAAGTTGTAAAAGTTGTGTATTTTCAAAGAATTACATATCTATCTAAAAAACAACAGTAAAATGAAAGAAAAAAAAAGAACAAAACATTGGAATGTAATGAGAAAACGCTGAAAGGTTTAAACACATTTTTAATGATAATATACTTAGTCACCTAAGTTGTGTTTTTAAATAAATATAGCATCTGTTTTTAGAATTTAAAAAAAAAAAAAAAAAAAAAAATCAAAATACTTTGCAGTTGGTTTAGACCAGGGTTGTCCAAACTTTTTCCACTGAGGGCCGCACACTGAAAAATCAAAGCAAACGGGCCATTTTGATATTTTTCATTTTAAAAACCAATACAATATATGTATAAAAAAATATACATTTAGGCCTCCACTCAGGCTTTATCCCGGGGACCCCAAAGGGTTTTGGTCAAAAAAATATTAAAAATGTGTCATTATTCAGTATTATTATTTTTATTATTATTCAAGTTTTAAATCTCTAGATCAACATTAGGTCTATCTGTCTATAACGTTTCTAAATATATAAGTTGTATGCTCTTTTTGTCAAAGAAAACCCTTTTTTTTTTTAATGGAAATAACACAAAATATGCAATATTTTCACCCAATAACATTTTTAAGTAGAATATTTGAGATTATATAATAATTGGAGCCTTAAAAAGGTAAATAATTCACAACACCATTGATTTTAATTCATTATTAATATTCAAGCAATGACACTTAAAAACAAATCACACTAAAATTAAAGTGTTAAAAAATAAATTATATATTTTTTTTTACTGTTTACTTTTAACACAATAATCTCGAGATCAACTTCAGATCTATCCGTCAATTACAAGTTTTATTGTTGTTTATGTTTTTTGTTTGTTCGCTTTAGGCCCTTTTAAAAAAACAGCTCAGTTTTTTATATGGCAAACCAAAATATGCAACATTTTCCCCCTCAAAGTGGAATATTTAATGTGATGTAATTGGAGCCTTGAATAGGTCAATAATTCATAATTATTTTTTTTTAAAGAAAGAAATAACCTGCATGGCAGCTTTGAGTTGTTAGAGTAAACATTGCAACATGTTATTGTTACATTTAACCTGTTTGCTCTTTAATACCACTCTTTATGTTTTTAATTTTTTTCCAATCGTATTTTTAAAAAATGACCTGCGGGCCACAAATGGCCCCCGTGCCGCACTTTGGACACCCCTGGTTTAGACACTCCTGATCTATAACTATAGCAGTTCTCAAAATAAAAATATACTTAAAATATAAACATTTTGTTAGTTAATTAAACATAAAATAATACTAACTTATGAATTAATTAGAAAATAATAGAAGCTCTCAAAACTAAAATAAAGTATACATAAACATAAACAAGGTTTAGTTAGATTGTTAGTTAAATAAATAAAAAATAATAACTTATGAATTCATTAGAAAATATTAGAAGCTCTCAAAATAAGAAATAAAATATAACTAAAATATAAACAAAGTTTAGTTAATTTGTTAATTAAAAAGTAAATAATACTAACTTATAAATTAATTAGAAAATATTAGAAGCTCTCAAAATAAAATATACTTAAAATATAAACATGTTTATTATATTATATTAGTATTAATGTAATATTATATTATTACATTATTATTATATTAGTATTATAAAAATAATACTAGCTTATGAATTAATGAGAAAATAATAGAAGCTCTCAAAACTAAAATAAAATATACCTCAAACATAAACAAAGTTTAGATTGTTAGTTGAATAAAAAATAAATAATAACTTATGAATTAATTAGAAAATATTAGAAGCTCTCAAAATAAGAAATAAAATATAAACAAAGTTTAGTTAATTTGTTAATTAATTAAAAAGTAAATAGTACTAACTTATACATTAGAAAATATTAGAAGCTCTCAAAATAAAATAAAAAAACACCTGAAATATCAATTAGATCATTAATTAAAAAATAAATAATAAATAATACTAACTTATAAATGACAAAAAATGACAACAACCATAATAAAAACTGTTATATATGTAACTGAAATGTAATATTTTCCTACAGGCAGAATTTTTGACACACTCTCAATGCATTTCAACAATCTTATTATTATTATTATTTTCTTACATGGGGGAAAAAACAGTAAACATAAAGAGAAAAAGCTGAAATGTTGTAACTAATAATTAATAAAAATACACTTCGTCACCTATAATATAAAGCCGACATAATATTTGTTTTTAGCATTTTTTTAAATAAAAAATATCAAAATGGGCCCCCCCCATGCTTTGACTTTTCAGTATGTGGCCCTTGGTGGAAAAAGTTTGGACACCAATTAAGCGAAGCATGAAAAGTATCAATATTTATGATTTGAGGATCGACATCAGAGCATCAAGATCTGGTATCGGCGGTGTGGGTATGTATCTCACGTGCACATAACGGTGGCAGCACGGTTACAAACGGGCGGTGGGAAAGCGGCGACATGAGAAAAGAGGACTAATGAGTATTTGGGGTCAGGACTTGAGCGTGGCCAACAGAGCGCGTTACGTAACGGCGTCCACTGAGAGGGCAGCTTTGACACCAGGTGACCTCTCCCCGGTAACTAGAGCCAAGTGGAGAAATAATCACCTCCATAACAAACTCGCATTGTTACGCAATCACTAAAGAAGTGGATGGTGTAAGGACACGCCACAAATATTACGTGTAAGGACACGTAACGCACTTTTGCTCGCACTAAGTCCATCATTTTTCCTCACTGATTGTTTTTTTATTTATTTAAATCATTCTTTCAGTTATTGTTGTTACACACAGCAGACATGAAACATGACATTTACCACTTGTTGCAAATTACACACCCTTACTTCCGTTTATAGGAATACTATATGCTTTCAAGTCTTTATAAAATCTCCACACACATTCAAACACTTCGTCTCATGTACCATTTTTTCCGGACTATAGAGCACGCCAGTATATAAGCCACACCCACTCAATTTTTTAAAGTATATTTTCCATATATGAGCCGCACCGGACTAAAGGTTGCAGGTAATGTATACAGCAGACCTGAGCAAATTAAGGCCCGTTAAGCTTTTCAATCTGGCCCGTCGGACATTCCCAAATCATTTTTTTAGATCTTTAAGATGGAAAGTGTAGCTGCCATTATGATGTGCAGTGATGTTTTTAAATGATCGTAAGTCTTGAACTATACAAAGTATTTCAATTAGAGATGTCCGATAATGGCTTTTTTGCAGATATTCGATATTGTCCAACTCTTAATTACCGATTCCGATATCAACCGATTGTGATATATACAGTCGTGGAATTAACACATTATTATGCCTAATCTTGTTGCGATGCCCCGCTGGATGCATTAAACAATGTAACAAGGTTTTCCAAAATAAATCAACTCAAGTTATGGAAAAAAAATGCCAACATGGCACTGCCATATTTATTATTGAAGTCACAAAGTGCATTTTTTTTTTAACATGCCTCAAAACAGCAGCTTGGAATTTGGGACATGCTCTTCCTGAGAGAGCATGAGGAGGTTGAGGTGGGCGGGGTGGGGGATGGGGTAGCAGGGGGTGTATATTGTAGCGTCCCGGAAGAGTTAGAGCTGCAAGGGGTTCTGGATATTTGTTCTGTTGTGTTTATGTTGTGTTACGGTGCGGATGGTCTCCCAAAATGTGTTTGTCATTCTTGTTTGGTGTGGGTTCACAGTGTGGCGCATATTTGTAACAGTGTTAAAGTTGTTTACACGGCCACCCTCAGTGTGACCTGTATGGCTGTTGACCAAGTATGCCTTGCATTCACTTGTGTGTGTGTATGTGTGTGTGTGTGAAAAGCCGTAGATATTATGTGATTGTGCCGGCACGCAAAGGCAGTGCCTTTAAGGTTTATTGGCGCTCTGTACATCTCCCTACGACCGTGTACACAGCGGCATTTTAAAAAGTCGTACATTTTACTTTTTGAAACAGATACCGATAATTTCCGATATCACATTTTAAAGCATTTATCGGCAGTCCGATATTATCGGACATCTCTAGTCGTAAGCAAAGAAAAATCGATAAATTAGCCACAGGGTTCAAAGTAGCAGCTAACGGTCTGGCATTTACTGTAGTAGTTAACTCACAAAAGGGGAGTTTAACAGGAGAAAATGTTTATAAAGTTGATCTTTGAAGAGCTAAATCTCCGTTTTGATCTACTTGCTCACAAAGTTCCTCAGTTCTTAAAAAACCCCAAAAAAAACTAAAAGCGCCACAAACATGTTATTTTTTATGACGAAACTTGTTTGGAGTAGAAATGAGACTTGCATGTCGTGTTCAATGTCAGAGCTTCCATTTCGTCTTCTCCCTAAACCAAAATTCACACACAGTCAAAATGACCCCGCCAAAAAAATTTCCCTTTTTATTTCGGCACCAACATCTGTTTCATGTCAGCGATAGAAGAGGTTTTTACCGCCATAACAATATTCCCCCGGCCTCCTCAGACAGACCGCTCTGTGTCGGGGGTGACTCACGTGCCCACAGAAACCCCGCCTAGTCGGTCCACGTCTGTGTTGTTCTTCCACATGACAACGGCCCTGAAATAACCTCGCGCTCACGAAAGCAGGGCTCGGACCTGCTGGGGAGATCTGGGCATCAGGTGCTCGAGGTCCTTGTAGGCGTTGGCCGGGCTGCTCAGGGCCGAGTGGACCTCCCCGTAGGCCCGGCACACCAGCTCCGTGGCCTGGGAGAAGATCTGGTCCCTGTGGGGGAAGAACATATGACATACTTTATTGTTTACTGTTAGCTTGTATGACATTTTATTTACACATACTCTGGCAAAAAGAGCTTTTTAATCGTGGTGTTTGTTAAATGAATGTAGTGTTCTTTGTCATTATTTGTTATAATATTTTGTAATAGCTTGCTGCTTTGCGACACAACTTCCTCCGGTGACGACTCAGCTTGCAGAGGGCTTTGGTTCATAACCTTGCCATTGAGTGTGCACATTTCTTGGTTTGTGTGCGGCTGTGGCGCATTATCTGCGCGTTAATCGTGCGTCAAAAAAAGAATAGTGCCAATAAAGGAAATTAGCGGTAACTCATTATTATCGTGTTAAAGTCTGCGGGCTTTAGAGCGTTTTCTATTGGGGCTCCAGTACTCTGGAATGCCCTCCCCGGTAACAGTTAGAGAGTCTACCTCAGTAGAATAATAATAGATTAGATTTATATAGCACATCTGCGGTCCCCTCCAAGGTTTCTCATTGTCATCCCATTGGGTTGAGTTTTTTCTTGCCCTGATGTGGGATCTGAGCCGAGGATGTCGTTGTGCAGCCCTTTGAGACACTTGTGATTTAGGGATATATAAATAAACTTTGATTGATTGATTGCTTCAAATCCTCGATTAAAAAAATAAAAATAGTTGGGTGGTGAGGGGAGTAGTGAGCGGCCACCAGGGAATAATTTTTGGTGATTTAACCCCCAATTCCAACCCTTGATGCTGAGCGCCAAGCAGGGAGGTAATGGGTCCCATTTTTATAGTCTTTGGTATGACTCGGCCGGGGTTTGAACTCACGACCTACCGATCTCAGGGCGGGCACTCTAACCACTATAATGTTAGAGGAAAATGTAATTTGAAACATTTGTATGCACGTACAACACTTAAGACCTTCAGTATATTAGTATGTGGAACTAAACTATGGAATGGATTACGCAAAGAAATCAAACAATGTACTAATATAATCCACTTCAAACTTAAAGTGTTTACAAAGTACAAAGAAGAAGAACCATGATAAACATTCTGAATTCATTTCATCCATCCATTCATTTTCTAGATCATCTTATTTATCTCACCATATGACATATAACTTACTTCACTATTTTGTATTTATTTATTTTTAATGTTATTTCTTATGGAGTATATGGTGAATAAATTGAGAATAGGAAGTGAACAAAGGTTTTAGCAACCGCTATGTAAAGGAAAAGGGGTAGGATTAAATAAGATCTGCTTATTCTTGCTCCTTTTCGAACATGTTGTATGCACGCATGTTCCAAATAAACACAAACTCAACTCAACTCAAAATGTAGATGCTCTACTTAGACACATGTAATAAAGGTGTTTGATGTTTATAGGCTCCAGCACCCCCCGCACCCCCGTAAGGGACAAGCGGTAGAAAATGGATGTATGGATGGATTAGCGCTGCATACAACATTATGTCACTACTGGTTCCACCTTTCTTATGTTAAAACAAGTTAAAGTCTTGTCCAGATGTTTACTGACGTATAATATTCATGTTTGAACAACTTCTACTGCAAATGACTACCAAAAAGTGGTATCGGCCCTAAAAAAAACAACATATCGATCGATCTCGAATTGGAAGTGATTCCTGTGTTGGAGTCGCAGTGAAGGGTTAGGGTTAGGTTTTAGGTATGGTGATGTGTGCTGCTGCTTTAGGTGCCCACAAGAGGGTTCCAAAACCCCGGGAACACCTGCTGGTCTCCTCTCCATCACCGAAATACGGGAAACTGTGTAAAAATAGGCCCCGGAATTACATCACTTGGCCCGTTTGGGGGTCTCATTTGCCGGGTTGCTGCTTGTTCTCACGCCCTTAGGCGTATGGGGCCCTTGTCCCGGGACTGCTGAAGCCGACTCGGGGCTTCAGGACCCCGGGGACACCTGTCCCTCACACCCCCGTGGCCAGTTTTAAGGAAAATGGTCAAAAATACACACCAAATATGGCCCTTTTGGTGGCCTGTTAACCACCTAACTTGGTCCGGGTTTTTGTCTTATTATGGGAGCGGGTCAGCTCCTACCCACTCCCATGTTTAAGCCTTTTGTCCTGGTCCACTAAAACTGTGTTTTTCAACCACTGTGCCGCGGCCGTGAGATAGTCTGGTGTGCTGTGGGAGATTATGTAATTTCAACTATTTGGGTTAAAAATATTTTATGCAAACTAGTAATTATATTTTGCAAATACAGTGCCGTTGTTGAGTGTCTGTCTGTGCTGTCTAGAGCTCGGCAGAGTAACCATGTTATACTCTTCCATATCAGTAGGTGGCAGCAGGTAGCTAATTGCTTTGTACACGTATCTAATGCTTAAACCAAAAATAAACTAAAGGTGAGTGCCCCTAAGAAAAGGCATTGAAGCTTATGGATGTCTATGGAAAACAAAACTAAAAATGAACTGGCTACTGTCGGAGGTAGATATTTACATATATCCGAATTTAAGTGTCACTTCTTTTCATTTCATTTTCATATTACATTACAAAACAGCTAGTGTTTTTCTTCCAAATGTGGTCTTTTGGTTGTCTGCAAAACTGTGTGCTTAACCTTGAAGTGAGGAATGTTAGAGAGAGAGATAATGGACATTTGTTTTGGCTAGAGAGACATGACTGCCAGGGACTTAAGAGGGGAGAGGCTTTTTCGGGGGGCAGACCATCTTAGTGAAGCGATTGAATGTTCTATGCTGGACTGGTCTCAATGTATATATGCAAAGCTTTGCAAATATATTACAAAGTACCTATTCTGTCTCTGGTGGTTTTTCTACTCAGCTTTAAGTGTCGTAAAGAGCTTGGGAGCGACTTGTGACTTGAATTCCCTGGGAGGAACAACTGGTCCAAAACGCAACAATTTGGGGGCTCGTCCGGGATTCTAATGTACAATCTATGCTCCCCACAATACCAGAATAAGTCAGCTTGTGCCCAAGGGCCTATCCTTGAGCCATCTATCAGGGTGGTGCACCAGGAGGGGTTAATGTCAC